>NC_081551.1:3504844-3506961 GCF_901000735.1 Corylus avellana | reverse complement strand
AAAAAAAAATTGTTACTTAAAAAAAAAAAAAAAATAGGCCTAATTTCAAAGTTTTGCCTAAGGCCCCAAAATATGTTGAGCCGGCCCTGATAAAAGAGATTATATATATATATGGTTCCACCCGTCTTAGAGCATCTTCGATCAGCATATTAGATAAACCCTTCATAATAGCTATTTTTAGCTAAAATCATCCAATTTTTTTATTTTCAACAGATTAGTTTCAGAGCAGCAATAATACAGTTTTTGCTAGGGTGAATAGCAACCTGTATCACAATCTTCAAGTTTTTTTTTATTATTTCTCTCTTCCTTTTCTCTCTTCTTCAACGGTTCCTTTTCTGTCTCCCTCTCTTTCAGAAATGCTCCCTTCTCTCTCACTCTTGTCGCCGGGGTTGGGCTTAGAGCCCTATATCGCCGGAAATGGAGGAGAAAAATTGCTGGTGGGCGTGGAGGGCAAACAGAGGAGTTGATCGGTATTTTCTCTTCCTAGTTGACGGTTTTCTTCCTAGATTTTTTTTTTTTTTTTTTTGGCTCAATTTGGTTCAATCAATGCTTGACTTTGAAGCTAAACAAGTGTGGTTTTTTTTTTTTTTTTTTCCAGGTTACTGGGCGAGTGGAATAAAGGTTTGGGTGTGGTTATGGTAGTGTGTAGGGGAGAGAGAGGGGAGGGAAGATAGAGAGTTACGGGCATGGGTTTGGGTTTTGGATCAGAGTGGGAGAGAGAGAGAGAAAAGTGGAAAAGAAAATAGAATAAAAAATAATGAATAATAATATTTAAAGAAAGTAGAGAATTGTACTTTTTGATTAGGTATTTTACTTAATGTGCCAAGTTGCTCTTTAGACGATGACATAAATTTTTATTGTTTTGACACAATTTGTTTTGAAATAGAGAGGAACCTTTGTGAAAACAAAAAAAATGTATTTTTCAGCCTCACGTTGTCATAAATGACACTACAAAAAACAAGGTCATTAGTGTTGCCGCTAATGAGCACAATTCCCAATTTTTCGGCCTCTAATTTTTTATAAAATTTTAACACAATCTCTATTAGAACGCAAAAAGATGAAAGAGAAATATTTATATTAAAATAATGTATAAAATTTTTTTTTAGTTCCCTACACATTAGGTAGGAGTAGCACTATAGCATTCTTAATGTTTAGAGAAGGCGCTACAAGTGACTTTTTGTGGTTTTTTTTTTTGAAATTTTCCATATATATAGAGAGAGAAAAGAATAGGTTATAAGGTATCTATTACTAGTGCTCTAAGAGTTGCTTGTTTACCCTATTTAGGCAAAACAATGTAATTTGTTTTTGAGTTAATAAAAAATTTAGCAAAGTGAGCATGCGTTATATGTTATGTTCAACAAATTTGTTTTATGTTTTAACGAATAGAAGCTAGTTTTTTTGTTTTTTGTTTTTTTACAAGAGAAAGAATGGATTCAAACGAATAAAACCTGTTAAAAGCCACTTTAAAAAGTAAAATAAGCTTGTTAAAAGTCTCTTCCTTTTTTCTTTTTTATTAAAGTATTAATTAAATTGTTAAATTTATCTCTTTATATCAATTTAAAATTTTAAAATAAGTAATAATTTAACATGGTATTAGAACTAAAAGTCTTAAATTCGATGACAACAGTAATATTAAAATATTAATTAAATTATTAAATTCAGCTCTGTAGCCATGCTGACGTGAACATTGTCATTCTACTGATTGGTAACAAAAGCCATCTCAAGGATCAGTGGGCAGTCCCCACTGAGGACGCCAAAGAATTTGCTCAAAAGGAAGGACTGTTTTTCTTGGAGACTTCGGCATTGCAACTTGCAAGCGACTAATGTTGAAACTGCCTTCTTGACTGTGTTGACAGAGATCTTCAACTTTGTCAACAAGAAGAACCTAGTTGCGGATGAAAATCAAGGTAATGGGAACCCTTCTTTGGCTGGCAAGAAGATCCTTGTCCCAGGTCCTGCACAAGTGATCCCAACCAAGAGCAGCATGTGCTGTAGATCATGATTTGATTTAATTGAGGTTTCAGAAAATGGGAATCTTGGTTCTATGTTTCTCTAAGCAATTTTTTGAGGGGTGTGGTGTATTTCCTTTGTATAGTTTACATTGCTTCAGTGTAGTT
>NC_081551.1:3502699-3504744 GCF_901000735.1 Corylus avellana | reverse complement strand
CTTGTGTAGGACCTGGGACAAGGATCTTCTTGCCGGCCAAAGAAGGGTTCCCATTACCTTGATTTTCATCCGCAACTAGGTTCTTCTTGTTGACAAAGTTGAAGATCTCTGTCAACACAGTCAAGAAGGCAGTTTCAACATTAGTCGCTTGCAAGTTGCAATGCCGAAGTCTCCAAGAAAAACAGTCCTTCCTTTTGAGCAAATTCTTTGGCGTCCTCAGTGGGGACTGCTCACTGATCCTTGAGATAGCTTTTTGTTACCAATCAGTATAATGACAACGTTCTTGTCGCCTGTCGGCATGGCTACGCAGCTGAATTTAATAATTTGATTAATATTTTAATATTATTGTTCTCATCGAATTCAAGACTTTTAGTTCGGATACGATATTAAATTATTGCTAATTCTAAAAATTTAAATTGATATAAAGAAATAAATTTAATAATTTAATTAATACTTTAATGAAAAGGGAAAAAGAAAAAGACTTTTTAACAAGCTTGTTTTACTATTTTAAGTGGCTTTTAACAGGTTCTATTCGTTTGAATCTCTTCTTTCTTTTTGTGTATACATGTAAAAAAACAAAAAAACAAGCTTCTATTTGTTAAAACATAAAACAAATTTGTTGAACATAACATAATGCAGACTAACTTTACTAAATTTTTTATTAACTCAAAAACAAATTACATTGTTTTGCCTAACAAGGTAAACAAGCAACTTTTAGAGCACTAGTAATAGATACCTTATAACCTATTTCTTTCTCTCTATATATATGGAAAATTTCAAAAAAAACCACAAAAAGTCACCTGTACGTAGCAGCTTCTCTAAACATTGAGAATGCTATAGTGCTACCCAATGTGTAAGGAACTAAAAGAGTTTCTTATACATTATTTTAATATAAATATTTCTCTTTCATCTCTCATCTTTCATCTTTTTTTATCTTTTTGCGTTCTAATAGAGGTTGTGTTAAAATTTTGTAAAAAATTAGAGGCTGAAAAATTGGGAATTGTGCTCATTAGTGGCAACTCAAAGTCGCCACTAATGACCTTTTTTTTTTGTAGTGTCATTTATGACAACGTGAGGCTGAAAAATACCGTTTTTTGTTTTTGTAGGCTGAAAAATATTATCTAACCATCACAAACACATAATAATACAAACTACTTACAAAATAAACTTAAGCACAATTAATAGTATCTAAGAAAAATGAGTATTTTTCAGTAAATTAGAGGTATCTTGAAGGATTTCTTGAAATTAAACCAAACACAGCAACCAATAAAAACAAATAATGAATTAAAAAAGGAAATGATGGAACACAAACAAAACCAAAAAAAAAAAATTATCTTCTAAATTGTCTTCTAAACTTCCTCCCACACTAGTTAATTTTAGTACTTCTATTTTGGTTTAAATTGTTTTCTAAACTTTCTCACCTTTGTAGAAAAAAAAAAAAAAAAAAAACTTTTCATCTCCTCACGCCTACTCTTCTATTTATTTA
Organism: Corylus avellana; assembly: GCF_901000735.1. Classification (NCBI taxonomy): domain Eukaryota; kingdom Viridiplantae; phylum Streptophyta; class Magnoliopsida; order Fagales; family Betulaceae; genus Corylus; species Corylus avellana. Next base: position 3,503,258 of record NC_081551.1, on the reverse strand, counting down.
TTTTTTTATTCCTTAAAATTCCACTTCACACCTTCTAAAATTTAATGCTTACATTTACTCTCTTCATTTATTTTTTTGTCTTGGTTCTCTTCACCTTCTAGAATCTAATGCCTTTCTATTCTCTTTAATATTTTTTTTTTCTACCTTAAAACTCCACGTCTTCTTCTGCCGACAACTATTTCTTGACTCTCTTTACTTTTTATTTTTTATTTTTTTGTTCCTTCAACTTCAACTAACGCGGCACACCTACTCGGCTACTCCTTGCGGGTTTTTTTTTTCCTTAAAATTTCGTTCTTATCTTTTAACCACTCATTTCTTGTCTTCTATTTCCACCTTTCATGAGACGACTCACCTCCTCGCTCCTCACTAGCTCACTCCTCACCAAACTCACCTTCTCATCTTCTCTTACCTTCTCATCTCCTCTCACCTCTTCTCTTCCCATCTCAAGACTCAAGCCTTCAAACAAATGAACCACCCACACCCAGTAGGACCACTACTACACCAGCAAAAGAAAATACATTTCTCTTCTTAGTTCTCAAGTTTAGATCCAAGCTAGTAA
>NC_081551.1:3495111-3502599 GCF_901000735.1 Corylus avellana | reverse complement strand
GAACCGCCCTACATTACTTCTAAATCAATAGTCTCCTTAAGAAATCCTACATTGTGCTTCACCAGCTTATTTGTCTCTTAGGGCAATGGGATGTTTATGCTATGTCAACATCTCAAAAGTCCATTTGTCATTGTATCTTCTTTTTATAAAGCAAATCAACTTATGAGGGGTTTGGAAAGTCATTAGGAGGGGTTGGGAGGACTTTTCTAGTCTTACTAGATTTGAGGTGGGGGTTTTGGCCCCGAGGTTAGTTTTTGGCATGACCTATGGTGGGGGTGCTGCCCTTAAGGGAGAGTATCTAGAGTTATTTAGCATTGCCTACCTTAGGGATGCTTCTGTGGCAAATATGCAGTTCTCCAATGGGTTTATTAGTGGAACATTAATTTTATTAGAGGAATGCATGGTTGAGAGTTGGAATTCTTTACTTTGTTTTTCAATAGCTGTACTCCATTAGATTGAGGCAGGATGGTGTAATCAAGCTTTACTACTGGATCCCCTCCAACAGAGGGCGGGTTGAGATTAGCTCGTTACATAATGTCTTAGTCCCCCATGATAGCATCCCTTTCCTTCTTAGGTGTATTTGGCATAGTAAGGCCCCTTTAAGAGTGGCTTTCTTCTCATGGTTGGCTGCTTTAGGTAAGATCCTCACTTTTGATAACTTAAAGATTATTAGTGGGATTGTTATCTCTCATCATTTGTTTGCGGATGACACTTCAATTTTTTTGGGGGCGAACATCACCTCCGTCTTTTGCGTTGCTTGTTCTTATGTTTTGAAGTTCTCAGGCTTGAAGATCAATTTGGCTAAGCCAGAGTTGGTTCATGTTGGAACTGTTAATAATATAGAAGGTTTGGCTAGGATCTTGGGTTGAAGGGTCTCTTCTTTGCCTATTAAGTACTTAGGTCTTCCTTTGGGTGCTTCTTTTAAAGCCAATATGTATTTGGGATGGCATTATTGAGAAGGTTGAGCATCGATTGGCTGGTTGGAAGTGGTTGTACTTGTCTAAAAGGGGTAGGATTACCTTAATCAAGAGCACTTTGTCTAATTTGCTTACCTACCTCATGTCTTTGTTTCCTGTCATGGCTAGTAGAGCCAATCGAATTGAGAAGTGACAATGGGATTTTTTATGGGGAGGTATAGGTTAGGGCCTGTTTGTGATTGTGTTAGAGAACTTAAAAAGTACTTTTAGTACCTAAAAAGTTGTGCCAAACAAAAGTTGGCATTCTTGGTAAAAAATTTCAAAAGTACTTTTTTGACTTTTTACTCTAAAAATGGCAAAAAATGGCAAAAACTTAAAAATGAAGTTTTTGTCAAAAAAGCGCTTTTTGACAAAACTTTATTTCTCAAATACAATCATAAACATGCTCTTAGGAGGTCAAATTCACCTAGTAAGTTGGTCCAAGGTGTGTTTTCTGAACTTTGAGGGGTTTTTGGGGTTCAGAATTTGCTCATATTCAACTGAGCCCTTATGGGGAAGTGGTTATGGCATTACACTTATGAGAGAGAGGCTCTTTGGAGACTAGTAGTGGACATTAAATATGGTAGTTTGTGGGGTGGGTGATGCTCTAAAGAAGTCTTTGGGTCATATGCGGTGGGTCTCTCTAGATTCATTAGGAGGGGTTTGGAGTTCTCTAGATATACTAGATTTAAGGTGGGTGGTCGACGTGTGGTGTGGGGAACAACCCCTTAAGGTAGCGTTTCCAAAGTTTAGCATTGTTTGCCTTAGGGATGCTTCTGTAGCTGATCATCTTCAGTTTTCTAATGGCTCTCTTTAATGGAAGGTTACTTTTGTTCAAGCAGCACATGATTGGGAGATAGATTTCTTTTTCTCGTTTTTTGAGAAGTTGTGTTCTGTCAATTTGAAACAGGATGGTGTAGACAAGCTTTGTTGGAACCCCTCCAAGAGAGGGTTGTTTGATGTAAGATCATTCTATCATGTCTTAATTCCCCATGACAACATTGCCTTCCTTTGGAGGTGTTGGCAAAGCAAGGCTCCTTTGAGAGTGGCTTTCTTCGCTTGGTCAGCCGCTTTAGGTAAGCTTCTCATTTCGGACAACTTAATAAAGCGAAAATCATTGTAGTAGATCGGTGCTGCATGTTAAGAAAAGTGTGGAAACTGTTGACCACCACTTACTCCTTTGCGAGACAGCTAGTGCCTTAAGGTCCGCTATTTTCGGGTTATTCAATTTAGCGTGGGTTATGCCTCGTCGTGTGAGAGATCTCCTTGCTTGTTTGGTAATCCTTAAAATGAAACCATGTGGAAGATGATTCCGCTCTATATGATGTGGTGCATTTGGAGAGAAATAAATGAGCTTTTAAGACACTGAGAGGACAGTGAGGGGGTTGAAGGCCTTCTTTTTCTTTATCTTTTTCCGGTGGATGGCTGCCTATAATTGTTTTCATACTTCTAGTTTTCATGACTTTTTTGAGCTCTTTTCTTTTTATTCTTTTTATGGTTAGGTGTTTCTCTTGTATGCTTCTTGTGAACTTGGATGGGCCCTTTGGTTTTAATGAATATTGTTTACTTATAAAAAAGGTTTACCATCTTTTGGTAATCTCTTGTGAGCTTGTCTGCTTGTTTCTTCTCCTTTATCATAAAGATGTTGGTTTTGCATGTCACACTATTACTTTGGCAGAAAGTTTTATAAATGGCGGTGGTACCTGAGGAGACCTTCCCTCTTGTTAACTGGGAGTTCTAATTTGTTTTCCTAGACTCGTTGTTGTGTAACTAATAAATTGTTTGCATGTGAATCCTAGGCTTCTAAGTTGTTGTTTATAGGTTCTATGCTTTTACCTTGATATAAGTTGCAAAATTGTGTCAATTTCTTCTTAATGTATTGGTATTTGATATTATGAAATTGATGTCATCTATAGTAATTGTTTAGATGATGTCCATATTTTTAAAAAGAGTGGATGCCATTTCTTCCCTTAATTATGGACTCACAGTTTTGGCAGATTTTGTTTTACCAACCTGAAGGTTTATTCCCATCTAATCACTTTTGGTCACCATGGCTCATTTCTGCAGATTTTGCGGAAGTGTGGAGGTTCTCTTGAACTTGTTGACGTCTCTTGTGAGCTCCCCCAACTTGTTCGCCGGCCAGGTCTTAAAAGTTGGAAGGTTAGTTCTTGGTGTATAGATTTTTTTTTTTTTTTTTTTTTTTTTTTTAAATTACTCTGGGGTATGTGTGGCCCATCTAAGGCAAGACAAATCCCTATGCACACAATCACCTGGAAACGATGTGCATTGTGTTAAGCTAGGGGAATTGAAGCAAAAAAATCTTGGTTTCTGAGCCATCACCATAGCCACTGTTCTTCCCAAGCTGAAGTTGGTTTTTTTTGGCTTATGGTATGGCTATAGCCAAACTTGTATATAAACTGTTTCGATATTACTTGTATATAAATTGAGAGTATCATCGCCTACACAGAAAACATCAAGTGCTCCTCCTTAAGGAGGAAATTTTAAACAATGATGGGTATTTCATTGTGATTCCCTTGCATATCAGAATGTCAATCTCACACATAAAGTTGAGAGAAAGCGATGTTTGTTACTTATAGGATACTGCTTGAAAATTAATAGATCATCTGAGCCTATGAAGAAATCAAATTATAACCTAGTAGATGAACGTGATGGTGCAGTACTGTTTTTGACTATGGTACGCGATGGAAGCCCGCCTTTCCAATTAGATCTCATATTACTGCTTTTTCCTCTTTTATGTTTTGGTCAAAATGCGTTTTCTCTTATTAATTAATGGTAGATGGTACCTTCTTATTGGACTTAGTCACTTGGTTTTGTCCATTCTTTTAAATTGCATTTTTGAATTGGTGCATCACAAGCAGTCTGTCCTACCTGGGCCTTTATTTTATTGACTGGGAAATGTTAATGTTGGTTGCACCAGCAGGTTAATATTGAAGCTATTACTTTAGGCATACTGGTTGTTTATCGCAAAAAAAACCTAAAATTTTCAAAATCAATTAACCTTAAGAAATTTCGTATATAGCAAGTGATGTTCCTGTACATGACAATTTCTGGCCTCAAACTTGATCTTTACATCGAATATGGCTTACTCTATCCAAATCAAACTCAACAAATTGCTAATCTTGCCTAATAGCTAGCAATAGATAAAGATTGTGGTATATTTTGTGGACTTCTTGCATCACACCTTTAGCTTCCTGCTGGCAGCTTTCAAATATATGTTTGTTCATTCATTCACTTGGACGTGCAGGTACGTGACAAGGGCACTTGGTTAGTTTCCTACAAAGATGTCCCCAAGTACCGCAGGAATGTAATTGTTCCCAGCATGTTTCCCTCTGGCAGAAGCTATGTGGAGCCGACTGAGACTAACCATGACATGGAGTTGGGAGAAAAGCATGAGAATGATGGTAATGGAAACTCTGAAGATGGGTTCGAGCCACCAGAGGATCCTGTCGCACTAGCTGATGAATTGGACGAGGAAGTTTGTAATTTTCCTCTAGAACGTTGCACGAGGATAGTGCCTCATGATCAAAACGGTGGAGCATTTTTTATTGCTGTATTCCACAAACTTTCCCCTCTTCCAGGTAGCTTCAGATATTATCTAAGCCATCGTATTTTTCGTGAGAATCCAAGACAATGAATGTATCAGTTTTGGTAAAACTGAAGTGATAGATTGCCTGTGCTAAACATCCATAGAATAAATCCCTTTTTGGGTGTGTTTGTGTCTTTTATGTTTTTTTTTCTTTTTGCGGGAATAAACATATGACTGGTTGATACCTTCTTGCAAATGCAACTTGTTGATGATATGTTATTTGCAATGAATTTAAATTTATGATTCATTTTGGAGCAATTCTTGTTCTTTATGTGCTGTTTTTGCTTTCCTTATCAGATAGTTTCAATGTAATATTTTTTTGCCTGCAGCCATGCAGGAGAAACCCCATATTCTGCAAGGAGTTGATGAGCAAAGTGTTAAATCACCGAATCAGGTTATTGAAGATATGAAAGAATTGGAGGTTATATCAGGAGATGGTACAGATGGGAAATTTTCAGAAGCAGCTTCAGAGGCTGATTTAATTGATAATGAACCAGATGGGGCTGCAGTGGAACCTCATATTTGCATTACAGGTGAAGAGCATACTTCAGAAGAAACGCAAGCAACTGGTCATAGGGAAACTGATCCCAAGAAAGCTGGAGGTAAAAGAAAGTTGCAGACTCAAGGCAAGTGGAAAGGGGTTGACCCTGTTGTTTTCTTCAAAGATGAAGCCATCATCAATAGCATAAAGACATTCTACGGTATTGATGAATCCTTTGCATTAAATGGGCACCTTGTCACAAGAAATAACGATATTAACCATGTGAAGAGAATATACTATATTTCAAAGTCGGTTAAGGATGTTCTTGAACTGAATTTCTCAGTGGGGCAGCAACTTAAGATAACATCCATTGGCCTGAAGATGTTTGTAAGTATTTCCATTCCAAGATAATTTTCATCATAGGTTTCCCATGTCTTCTCGTCTCTAATATTTGGTTTGGTGGCGTCTATTTGGTGTTTGAATAACTTCCTTATAGCTTAATGATAGACAAGGGACTTATACAGCAAATTGCCATGCATGGCATTAAAGTTCTTTCTTTACTTTACGAAGTTTATCTGATCTGGTATTTATAAATTAAGGCAGTGTTGCCATTGTATGGGCACCTTATATATCAGCTGTGGTTACCCTAAATGCACGTATGACCTCCCCACCTCCTCTTAATGCTCTATACCACATTTTTATTACACAACTATCCTAGAATGTTGACATGACAGTCTCAACCATCAGTTAGATTTTATTTTTAATAATGACTAATCCAAGTGTTGGTTTGTACTGCCACATCAGTATTATGGAATAGTTGTGGGATAAAAATATAGTTTCTAACATTATTCAATAAGATATGACTCTTGTCAATTTGTTCTAACTTCAGCATAGCCTAAGTCTAGAAGGCTGTAGTCAAATTGAAATTAAATTTGAAAGTAAAAGCTACCATTTTACAAGTCCCATTATCGTATCAAAGTTAGGTTATAATCATTAACATACAAATAGTTAAAGTTTATGAAAACATACAATTTTAGTCCTAACGAAGAATCGAGGAGGGTGCTTGCTACGTTGTTGTCAAGTTCTCCTAGGGTTGATATTTGCCTTCACCTGGGTTGGAAGGTTTATGGTTAGAGGATCAGAACAAGAAAAGGAACAAGAAATGAGAGTCTAGTCCTCTGATGCGATACATGTCTGCTAAGTATTGAATGGTTTTCTTTTGCAGTTCCATATTATATCATTTCATCATATTCCTTGTAAGGAGCCTGGCTGTCTCCTGGCCAATCCTAGTTTATTAGGAGAATAAAGTTCCCTGATCACCCGCTATTTTTTAGTGGTTGGAGGTAATCTCTTCCTTTTATCCTTCCCTGAAAAACAGGAACGACAATCATCCCGAGAAGGCAGCTCTGCACCATGTTCATTTCGGATATCTTCCGAAGGATTACCACTGATTCTCCCTTACATCACCAAACAGATCCTCTATGCATCCCCAGTGGACTTCAAGCATCTTCTGCAATATAAAACTATTAAATTTGCAGATTTCGTTGATGCTGAGTTTGGTCAGAAGGCATCAAACCTAATGATGGGTTGCTGTGTGATTGTTTTGAGCAAAGGTATATAGTAACAAGTTGTCAAAATGATCAGTGCTCATCTATGTGAGTACCTAACATTTGCCTTTCTCTGCAGGTAACAATGCATTGGATCATCATGCCCAAGTGAACGAGTCAACAATAGCCATTGGATGCTGGAAGGGTAGGGCCAGTTTAACTGTAATGGTCACTGCAATTGACTGCCAAGAACTGCTAGAAAGGCTTCTGATGCGCAAGGAGCCTGAAAACGGCTCTTTGGTGCAGGAAGAGAAATCCAATGTTGAGGCTAACAAAGTACAAGAATCAAATGACATTGAAAAGAATGAGAACGCGGAAAAGATCGAACTTGCAACTTCAAGTTGAATTCGCTTCAAAAAATTTCTTTCTTTCCTTACGCCATAATGGGGGAAAGTCTTGGATCTTATCACTAGTATGGCCAGAGTCCCTTTGTCTTTTCCATATTCCATTTTAGAGGAACTGAGTTCTTGTCATGTGGATTGCCATGTGCTAATGTATTCTTTAGAACAAGAAATTATAGATTTTGCTGAAAATTTTGTTCTCTGCATACTTTTCAGATACGATATTCATGTATTTATCTCAAATTTTTGGATAGCTTGACAGCAGTAAGGGACTAGGGGTGAATCACCCCCTCTTAATGGCTGAATGAACTTTTCCGGCATCTTGTTGGCAGAAGGCTTAAAGAGATGGCATGAAATATGGAAATTTGTTTAAAAAATTGATGGAACACTTATGGAAGAGTGTTAATTAATTTTGCCTTGATAATCAAGTGGTGCTTTCTCCGGGGCATTCACAAGATATATGGGGAGGGTAAAATTGATACAAAGAGAATGTAAA
>NC_081551.1:3485728-3495011 GCF_901000735.1 Corylus avellana | reverse complement strand
CAGCCCAAACTAGAACCCTAACCTAAAACCCAAAACCGCAAGCTTCAAGGTCCGACTCCTACTCCAAAACCCAGTGCCTCGTTTACGACCACAACGCAGTTGTTGCACACAGAATCCGAAAATGGGAGGTAGAGGAAGATCTCGCACTCAGAGAAGGCACTTCAAGCAGAGCAGAGAGAACGTTTGGAAGCGCCCCAAGTCCGACCTTTCCTCCTCCGACAACAACAACAACAACAACGAAAATGACAAGCCCAATTGGCAGCCCTTCGCCACCCAAAACCTCGCCTTTGATGAATACTATAAGGTGCTATTACCGTCTATACTTGGATATGCATTTACAAACAGGTTCTGGGCTTTGCAACATGTTTTACAATTTGTTTTTTAATTGCGTTCTGGGGATTATTTATTTTTTGGTGGAAATATGAAAATATTTATTTATTTATTTATTTTTAATCTTTTGGATGGTAGGAGCAAGGGATAGTGTCCCCAGAAGAGTGGGACTCCTTCATGGAAGTTCTTCGAAAACCATTGCCTTCGGCTTTTAGAATCAATTCAAGGTAATGCCAAATTGGTGCCTTTTATGAAACGGTCTTTTGAAGTGGTTCTTCTCAGATAATAGAGAAGTGGGAATTTGCTATAATTTTTTTTTTGCTCTTATTAAGCATTTGTTCCAGTAGAAAGAATTGAAATGTAGAAGAAGGGTGTATGTGAAGTATTCAAAACAAGGCAATATGTGTAAGCAAGCAACATCTTTCAATGTGGAAGTTTTTTTGTTTACCTCCCCCTTGAAAAGAAATATGAAATGAAAAAGATCTTATACAACAAAAGAGCGGCTTATGGGTGGTCGGGTATTCCTTTAATGGATTACTGTAGAAGATAAAGTTCCCATCTGCAAAAGCGTAGATATTAATATCCGTTGTGGAAATCATTTGATAATATTTTTCCTTGTAATTTTAAATTTTTTTTGGAATCACAATTGATTTCTTAGGATTCTGTTAATATTAATTGAACCTTGGCTTATTTTCTGTGCTTTTATTTATTTTACAGTAGCCAGTTTTGTCCAGACATCCGATCACAGTTAGAGAATGACTTTATGAAATCTCTTCAAGCTGAGGTGAGTCGCATGATTTAACTTTGTGACTGTATTGCAGTGATGAAGTTGCCGTATCTGCTGGTCATTATTATAATACGCTGTTGTGTTTCTCTTGCATTTTATTCTGTTAAGGTCACTGATGGCGAAGTGGAGGCAATTAGACCATTGCCTTGGTACCCTGAGAATCTCGCTTGGCAGTCAAATTTTTCCCGCATGCAGCTGAGGAAGAACCAAACTCTTGAGAGGTAAAGCACATTTTATGTGATGTTTTTTTTTTCTTTAGTGAACTGGGTGTATATACATGCGTAGATTGGAGGTTGTTGTCAGTTGATTTACTTAGAACATACTTGAAGGATGGAGTTTGATTCCAAATCTTTGGTTTTCTTTTGGATGAATAATAATTATTGAAAAGGAAAAAGAAAAATAAAAATTCAGAGGCGTTGTACACAAAGAGTATACAAGAGAGATAACTACATTAAAGGTGTCTAAAATCTAAAAATTTAATAAGATCTAAAATATTCAAAAAGAAGAAAGAAGGAACATGGACTACAGCTCAGTCTAAAAGAGATCTCAAAAAAGAGGATTTTATACAAAGCACATGGGTCTTGTATGTGCGTGTTTGTATTATCTGATCTGTGTATGTGAAGGAATGTATGCGTATATCTATTTATCTAAAAAAGAAAAAAAGAAAAATAAAGAATGTAATTGTTCATTGGTACATCTGCTAGATGTTTGATTATTAATTGTTTAAAATCTGTAGAAATTATTCAGTATGATGTTCCACATGTGGAAATTGGAATAATATTAACTGATAGAATGATAGATCAACAGCTTCTAGTGCAAGTTCCTTTTGTTGGGGAACAGTAATTATTATTATTATTATTATTTTTTGTCTTGGCTATCAGTAAAAAGTTAAATCTTTATCAGAATGTTTTCTTCCAAACTTATACTCTGTAATCAAGTTTTTTTTTTTTATAAGTAATTAACCCCAAGGGGAATATACCCTCTAATCAATTTAGAAGTAATTGATTTGATTTTATTCTTCTTTTTGAAGAGAAGGTATATTGTCAAAAGATAGACTCTCTTTCCAATCTTGAGGAATAGTACCTGCTCACTTGTTAGCAATTTATTGGTTTTCAGAATTATCTTTCTGGAGTGCTAGTGTAGTATATTTACAATGTGAGCAAGCTGTCCATAAAAATATGAACTGATTTGAGTCATTTAACTAATTATCAATTAATTGTCATATGTATGTATATTATGTCAGATCTCATTCTGATATATGAATTTCCCAGGTTCCATGAGTTCTTAAAGCTAGAAAATGAAATTGGAAACATCACAAGACAGGAAGCTGTCAGCATGGTAGGTCAACATTCCATACTATCTGTCACTTCTGAGGTTTATGTACTCATTTTGCTATCTGATAGATTTGAATTTTTTTGGGCGTTTTAGCGTACGTAGTTTACTTAATGTTAGTGGTTAAGTACTTGCTGCTAATGATTGCTTGTGGCGCAGGTACCTCCTCTCTTCTTGGATGTACGTCCATATCATTTTGTACTTGACAGTAAGCAACTTATGGTGCATTAAAATTATTATTTTTTAACATTCCTTTTTTCTGATACAATTGCATTTTCAAAAATCTTTTTAACCAATGATGTTATTGCTTCTCCTTCATCTTTGTCTTTGCCAAATGGCTGTTTAGTTTTGGTGAAAAAATAATTGACAACCCATTTGACTTATCAGAATTGATATATTTACTAAAATATTTTCTTAATGTTTCTTTGCGTTTGCTCAGTGTGTGCTGCACCAGGGTCAAAAACATTCCAATTGCTTGAGATTATACACCGATCAACCAAAGCAGGATCACTGCCTGATGGAATGGTTTGTTTCCTTCTAACTATATCCTGTTTACACTCTTTACTTCTGATTTTATTTTTGTCTGTTCAGTCCTCTTTTCATTTTCTGTAATGGTATAGGAATTGGTTGTGCTCACAATTTTCTTGGGTAACTTGTCTAGATATAATTTGAAATTCCTGTCCTGCTAATCCTGTTTGTGAAATTGATTTCTTATTTATCTTAGGTTGTGGCAAATGATCTTGATGTTCAAAGATGTAATCTTCTCATCCACCAAACTAAAAGAATGTGTACTGCCAACCTGATAGTCACAAATCATGAAGCTCAACATTTCCCTGGCTGCCGTTTAAACAGAAATTGCTCTAGTTCTTTTGAAAGAGGAGTAGGATCTCAGCTGAGCATTAGTCAACTTATCTTTGATCGTGTCTTATGTGATGTTCCTTGCAGTGGAGATGGTACCCTTCGCAAGGCTCCTGATATCTGGAGGAAATGGTAGTGCCTTTTCCTTTTCCATCTACTTTCTCTTTTTATTTTCTTGCTTTCAGGATGGATATGATTTTCTTTTCTTAATACAGGAGTGCGGGATTGGGCAATGGCGTCCATGGCCTACAAGTTCAGATAGCTATGCGAGGTATCTTTGATGGAAAGTTCAAAGATTGGGAATTCTCTGTGATTGTATACCCTTCTGCTTTTTAGGAATGTTTAAATTTTTTTTTTTGGCTAATCCAAATTTTAGTCTTTATGAGATTAAGATTCGTATTCACACAAGCTGATTACGCTTCTTAGGTATCCAGAGATTTAGAGAGTTCTTGCTTATTAAGTATGAATTTTACGGATGTTTACTAAGAATCAGAGCTTGAAAAGTTTCAAATTCAGAATGATTAAAACAGCACAGCTCGATTACTGAGTTAACTTGGATGGGTTGAAAGCCTGAACTCCTTTTTTTTCTCTTAAAAAAAATAATAATAATTCAGTTTGAGCCTGAAGCAAGTTTTTATTTCCAATCCTTCTAAATATCCAATTGGACCCATTATCATAATGTTTTCTGTGGGGGCGAGAAGTGGTTAGGATGGAGGAGGAGAGGATAACCAAGAGAAAATTCTTTAAGGGAAAAATAATAAATTGATGTTCTTTTTAATTGTTGACGTGGCATGTGCCATATGGCCATTTCACATGCCACATATACTATTAATGTGCTACCTCATTTCTTCTTTTGCCACTTTAACAATTTTCTCCAATCTGGTGGATGAGAGAACTAAATTCCTACCATATAATTGTTTTGAGCACTATGTCAGAATTTTTTAAAATTTCAAGGACGAAATTTGAGATATGTTAAATTTCATGAATCAAAAGTGTAAGCATAACTTATTTTATACTCATGTTTTCCTTGTTCTCTTTTCTTCTTGTAGTTAGTTAGGTGTTTCTTTTGTATATTTCTTGTGTATCCGGGTTGCTCATTTCGCTTTTTAATGATATTTTGATACTTATAAAAAAATTTATTTTATACTTGTATTTAATTATAATAATATATGTATGTATGTCCGAACCAGTTGGATTGGTCAACCTATGAATCAACTATCTTTCTGATTCGCTACTGATTTGGTTTTTAGATGTTGGTCCTACCCTTGCCCCATGTGAATATTAGTTTATTCTTGAAATGTTGGTATGGGTTTGTATCTGAGGGGAATATGGAAAGAAACAGTTCTCTCATGTGTTTTATTATAGACAAAATCACAGCTTTCTAAAAATGAAAAAGCTCTTCAAGGGCTTGCCACCTTATATTTAGTACATTACATTACAATGCATGTTTTTGCTTAGACTCGAAAAGATTTTTGATGGTTAATTTACTCTTTAACTGAATCTGTTTATTGTGTTAGATGGAATGTGCAAATCATGTTTTTCAGTTTTTGGTTTTAAGTTTATATACTTAAAGATCTACGTGTGTGCGCTTGCAGTCCAGTGAGGTATACAAAATTTTCAATAATTCCGTTGACTATGCAGGTGTATCTTTGCTTAAAGTTGGTGGGAGAATGGTATACTCAACTTGCTCACTGAATCCAGTAGAGAATGAAGCTGTTGTTGCTGAGGTAAATGTATCAATTGTTTTCTACACCTATGAATCCAGTAAAGAAGGAAGCTTTACATTACTCCACTTGCTCAAAGATTTCTGTGCACAAAGACTACCCTACATATCGAGTAACATATGCACTCTTTTACCGGCCTACAGGAAATTATGATGAATTTTTGGTTTTAACTAAGTCTTCTCAATCAAAGAGGGCATTAGGGAAGGTTGAGGAAGTAGGCTAGCAAACTTAAAGGAGTAAACTTCCCCCTTTGGACTAGTTGAATTTTCCAGTCTTAGCATCTTAACTGCTGCTCAAACTGTTGCTAGAATGAAGACACCTGATTGGCCTGATATGCGTTTGTTGTCTGAACCGCCCTACATTACTTCTAAATCAATAGTCTCCTTAAGAAATCCTACATTGTGCTTCACCAGCTTATTTGTCTCTTAGGGCAATGGGATGTTTATGCTATGTCAACATCTCAAAAGTCCATTTGTCATTGTATCTTCTTTTTATAAAGCAAATCAACTTATGAGGGGTTTGGAAAGTCATTAGGAGGGGTTGGGAGGACTTTTCTAGTCTTACTAGATTTGAGGTGGGGGTTTTGGCCCCGAGGTTAGTTTTTGGCATGACCTATGGTGGGGGTGCTGCCCTTAAGGGAGAGTATCTAGAGTTATTTAGCATTGCCTACCTTAGGGATGCTTCTGTGGCAAATATGCAGTTCTCCAATGGGTTTATTAGTGGAACATTAATTTTATTAGAGGAATGCATGGTTGAGAGTTGGAATTCTTTACTTTGTTTTTCAATAGCTGTACTCCATTAGATTGAGGCAGGATGGTGTAATCAAGCTTTACTACTGGATCCCCTCCAACAGAGGGCGGGTTGAGATTAGCTCGTTACATAATGTCTTAGTCCCCCATGATAGCATCCCTTTCCTTCTTAGGTGTATTTGGCATAGTAAGGCCCCTTTAAGAGTGGCTTTCTTCTCATGGTTGGCTGCTTTAGGTAAGATCCTCACTTTTGATAACTTAAAGATTATTAGTGGGATTGTTATCTCTCATCATTTGTTTGCGGATGACACTTCAATTTTTTTGGGGGCGAACATCACCTCCGTCTTTTGCGTTGCTTGTTCTTATGTTTTGAAGTTCTCAGGCTTGAAGATCAATTTGGCTAAGCCAGAGTTGGTTCATGTTGGAACTGTTAATAATATAGAAGGTTTGGCTAGGATCTTGGGTTGAAGGGTCTCTTCTTTGCCTATTAAGTACTTAGGTCTTCCTTTGGGTGCTTCTTTTAAAGCCAATATGTATTTGGGATGGCATTATTGAGAAGGTTGAGCATCGATTGGCTGGTTGGAAGTGGTTGTACTTGTCTAAAAGGGGTAGGATTACCTTAATCAAGAGCACTTTGTCTAATTTGCTTACCTACCTCATGTCTTTGTTTCCTGTCATGGCTAGTAGAGCCAATCGAATTGAGAAGTGACAATGGGATTTTTTATGGGGAGGTATAGGTTAGGGCCTGTTTGTGATTGTGTTAGAGAACTTAAAAAGTACTTTTAGTACCTAAAAAGTTGTGCCAAACAAAAGTTGGCATTCTTGGTAAAAAATTTCAAAAGTACTTTTTTGACTTTTTACTCTAAAAATGGCAAAAAATGGCAAAAACTTAAAAATGAAGTTTTTGTCAAAAAAGCGCTTTTTGACAAAACTTTATTTCTCAAATACAATCATAAACATGCTCTTAGGAGGTCAAATTCACCTAGTAAGTTGGTCCAAGGTGTGTTTTCTGAACTTTGAGGGGTTTTTGGGGTTCAGAATTTGCTCATATTCAACTGAGCCCTTATGGGGAAGTGGTTATGGCATTACACTTATGAGAGAGAGGCTCTTTGGAGACTAGTAGTGGACATTAAATATGGTAGTTTGTGGGGTGGGTGATGCTCTAAAGAAGTCTTTGGGTCATATGCGGTGGGTCTCTCTAGATTCATTAGGAGGGGTTTGGAGTTCTCTAGATATACTAGATTTAAGGTGGGTGGTCGACGTGTGGTGTGGGGAACAACCCCTTAAGGTAGCGTTTCCAAAGTTTAGCATTGTTTGCCTTAGGGATGCTTCTGTAGCTGATCATCTTCAGTTTTCTAATGGCTCTCTTTAATGGAAGGTTACTTTTGTTCAAGCAGCACATGATTGGGAGATAGATTTCTTTTTCTCGTTTTTTGAGAAGTTGTGTTCTGTCAATTTGAAACAGGATGGTGTAGACAAGCTTTGTTGGAACCCCTCCAAGAGAGGGTTGTTTGATGTAAGATCATTCTATCATGTCTTAATTCCCCATGACAACATTGCCTTCCTTTGGAGGTGTTGGCAAAGCAAGGCTCCTTTGAGAGTGGCTTTCTTCGCTTGGTCAGCCGCTTTAGGTAAGCTTCTCATTTCGGACAACTTAATAAAGCGAAAATCATTGTAGTAGATCGGTGCTGCATGTTAAGAAAAGTGTGGAAACTGTTGACCACCACTTACTCCTTTGCGAGACAGCTAGTGCCTTAAGGTCCGCTATTTTCGGGTTATTCAATTTAGCGTGGGTTATGCCTCGTCGTGTGAGAGATCTCCTTGCTTGTTTGGTAATCCTTAAAATGAAACCATGTGGAAGATGATTCCGCTCTATATGATGTGGTGCATTTGGAGAGAAATAAATGAGCTTTTAAGACACTGAGAGGACAGTGAGGGGGTTGAAGGCCTTCTTTTTCTTTATCTTTTTCCGGTGGATGGCTGCCTATAATTGTTTTCATACTTCTAGTTTTCATGACTTTTTTGAGCTCTTTTCTTTTTATTCTTTTTATGGTTAGGTGTTTCTCTTGTATGCTTCTTGTGAACTTGGATGGGCCCTTTGGTTTTAATGAATATTGTTTACTTATAAAAAAGGTTTACCATCTTTTGGTAATCTCTTGTGAGCTTGTCTGCTTGTTTCTTCTCCTTTATCATAAAGATGTTGGTTTTGCATGTCACACTATTACTTTGGCAGAAAGTTTTATAAATGGCGGTGGTACCTGAGGAGACCTTCCCTCTTGTTAACTGGGAGTTCTAATTTGTTTTCCTAGACTCGTTGTTGTGTAACTAATAAATTGTTTGCATGTGAATCCTAGGCTTCTAAGTTGTTGTTTATAGGTTCTATGCTTTTACCTTGATATAAGTTGCAAAATTGTGTCAATTTCTTCTTAATGTATTGGTATTTGATATTATGAAATTGATGTCATCTATAGTAATTGTTTAGATGATGTCCATATTTTTAAAAAGAGTGGATGCCATTTCTTCCCTTAATTATGGACTCACAGTTTTGGCAGATTTTGTTTTACCAACCTGAAGGTTTATTCCCATCTAATCACTTTTGGTCACCATGGCTCATTTCTGCAGATTTTGCGGAAGTGTGGAGGTTCTCTTGAACTTGTTGACGTCTCTTGTGAGCTCCCCCAACTTGTTCGCCGGCCAGGTCTTAAAAGTTGGAAGGTTAGTTCTTGGTGTATGAATTTTGTTTTTTTTTTTTTTTTTTTTTTTTTTTTTAAATTACTCTGGGGTATGTGTGGCCCATCTAAGGCAAGACAAATCCCTATGCACACAATCACCTGGAAACGATGTGCATTGTGTTAAGCTAGGGGAATTGAAGCAAAAAAATCTTGGTTTCTGAGCCATCACCATAGCCACTGTTCTTCCCAAGCTGAAGTTGGTTTTTTTTGGCTTATGGTATGGCTATAGCCAAACTTGTATATAAACTGTTTCGATATTACTTGTATATAAATTGAGAGTATCATCGCCTACACAGAAAACATCAAGTGCTCCTCCTTAAGGAGGAAATTTTAAACAATGATGGGTATTTCATTGTGATTCCCTTGCATATCAGAATGTCAATCTCACACATAAAGTTGAGAGAAAGCGATGTTTGTTACTTATAGGATACTGCTTGAAAATTAATAGATCATCTGAGCCTATGAAGAAATCAAATTATAACCTAGTAGATGAACGTGATGGTGCAGTACTGTTTTTGACTATGGTACGCGATGGAAGCCCGCCTTTCCAATTAGATCTCATATTACTGCTTTTTCCTCTTTTATGTTTTGGTCAAAATGCGTTTTCTCTTATTAATTAATGGTAGATGGTACCTTCTTATTGGACTTAGTCACTTGGTTTTGTCCATTCTTTTAAATTGCATTTTTGAATTGGTGCATCACAAGCAGTCTGTCCTACCTGGGCCTTTATTTTATTGACTGGGAAATGTTAATGTTGGTTGCACCAGCAGG
>NC_081551.1:3482607-3485628 GCF_901000735.1 Corylus avellana | reverse complement strand
AATTATGTGCCTCTTTCGTGCTAATAGTCTAGGTTTTCTTTGATTTAGTGAAAGATGTATTGCTTTGTTCTCTTTTGATGATTTATGGTCATTTTCGTCTGTGGTGTCTGTTTTTGGGGTCTTTTGTCTTGCGTGCTTAATAATGCTGATAACGGGATATTCATTACGCACCAAATTTCTTTTAATCTCAACAAGAACATTCGTTGTCGTTTTCTCAATACGGTTTTAGTTTCACGAATTGGGGGAGGCTCTGGTGTTGGTGGAAGATCTTGTTTGGACATTGGACTTGAAAGTTTGCTTTTTCTTTTGTGGGAATCATCATTTTAGTTGCCGTCTAAAGTAGAGTTAGTTCATTGTTTCTGTGGAAGGTATTTTGGTTACTTGTTGGTTAAGGTACAGGGGATTACCCATTGTTATCTTCCCTGCTCATGATGAATTTGCGTACTAGTTTCTGAAGTTATGGCATTGTGGAACAATATTTTGAATTTCATGATGGGGGACAGAGCGCTGCTGCCTCCTGGGCTTTGATTTCATCCAACTGATATGATATTGAGCTAGTTATGTACTATCTACAGAGGATAATCATGGGTAAAACTTAAAAGGCTCTGTTTTGAAGCAATTCCAGAGGTTGATATATAAAAATTTCCCTCGTGGAATCTTCCAGGTACATGTTATATGTATACTCTTTTGTCAACATGATTAGCTTATTGTGCTTTCCCTGTATGATTCTTACTAAAATGCACTTTCTCCTTCATCAGATAAATCTATTTTGGGAAGCCCATTGGAGAAAAAATATTAAAGTGGAGCTAGAATGACAAAGTTTTTCTCCAAACGAGGAATTTTCTTTAACCTAATCTATAAAAGTGATATATGTTCTTTGAACATGTAAGATGCATATAAGTTTTTAATAGCAGGGACAAAGTTTGAATAAATTTTATTAAAAATATGTTATTAAAAAAAGGGACACATGTCACTTTTATAAATTAGGTTGAAGGAAATTCTCCAACTCAGTTTGGAAGAAACTTTGTCTGGGCTAGAATGAATCATCATTTTTCAGGGACGAACATTCTAAAATAGTTGGGGCAAATGTGTGAAAATAGTCATTTT
The DNA here is from genome assembly GCF_901000735.1 of Corylus avellana. Classification (NCBI taxonomy): domain Eukaryota; kingdom Viridiplantae; phylum Streptophyta; class Magnoliopsida; order Fagales; family Betulaceae; genus Corylus; species Corylus avellana. Next base: position 3,484,521 of record NC_081551.1, on the reverse strand, counting down.
TCAGTGATCTGCGCCTAAAATGGGGAACGCGAGTAGCCTGCTTTTGTAAAAATAGTCATTTAAATATTTTTAATGGGGAATGCGAATGGAGAGCACAAGCTACAATTTCTGTTAATTCATTTATTTATTATTTTATTTTTTGATATGTCTACTATACAAGCAGAGAAAAATGAAATGGTGATTCGAACCATTAACTTATACTTTATAAGGTGTGGTCCCTAATCTATTGAGCCTAAATTTAAAAAAAGTTATTTAATTATTATTTTAAATAAATGCTAGATGAAAAAGAGATAGGTCTTTTAATTTTATACGAAAATAATGTTAAAAGAATAAGGGTTGCACATGTGGTTCTCTTTATTATCTTATGACGTTCTCTAACATCCTAACATTCCAAAAAAAGATTTGCAAAACACCCCAACATCCAAATAAAAAATGTTATAAAAAAGAGGAAACGTTTATTTATGTGATGTTTATATTGCGTACATTTCCATTGAGTTGGTATGTGTTAGAACTCATCTCCTACGAGGATATTTAAAGTGGTTCGCATGTCACGTATATTATATTATATTAAGAGAGTTTTTATTAAACTAAAACTTTGGGTAATTAAATATATAGATAACTACTTAAAGTGAAGGATTATTTCATTTCACCAATTATTGTATTCCTTGATGGAATGAAGCAATGTTTGATTATGGATTAAAGTTTTGGTCTATCTATAAATAAGCATGTGATTTTTTATCAGTTATAACATGAACGTGAGAAACAGAGTCTAAAAATTCTTCTCTATCGCTCTTCAATATATGTGAGGGCAAGAATTACAAATTCAACAAAAGTTCAAACCTGAATTTCTAAATTATTCAATTCAAGCACTTATATATATGCAACAATGGCTAGAGGTTAGTGATTTTATTTTATGTTTATAGATTATATATTCTCCCAAATTCTTACAATATGTTCATCCACCCTTAATTAAAAAAGAAAAAAAAAATGTACACAACATGAACACTATAATAAAAAAAAAGCATTTCTTTCTGTTTAGAGTATCATGACGTGCAGGCGCACGTCATGAGTCCAAAGGCAACCCAGGTTGCCTTTGGATTCATTGCTCCAACTCCCGAGATGTTATAAATTCCCTTTGTAAAACATAATTAGCAGGACACTCGCACTCCCCACAGGTCACCCAAAAATGAGAATTTTCACACATTTGTCCCAACATGTTCAGAAATTTCTTCCCCAGCCACGTCCCCAAGTAGAAGCAGGCGCCCAACCACTGGATTTGGAAGTGGTGCATAACTATATGGTTAGCTTTTGCTTAGCATCGGCAACTGCAATAGCTGTGACATATGCCCAAATTCACTCCAAATACTCTCCAACATTTCACGTGGTCTCTTTCGAATGCTTATTATGCTTTGCTTCCTTCTTCGTCAGCAAATTCATGAAGCCCAAGTTTCCTGCGATAGCCCGAGTGCTCGACCAATTAGGTGTCTTCATTGCAGTGACAGCTTTCTTCACACTTATTACAATTCCCTTTCCTCCGTGGCTCCAAATTATCACTTGGCTGCTCTATGCCGTTTCCTTGCTTGCGGGTTTAGCTGCCATTCTCTTCTAACTAGAATATTACTAGTTTACTGGGGTTATGGGAATCTCCCACGGATTTCAATCGGGGTGTTCTTTAGTTCTTCCCCTCTAACCGAGTTGACTCTCGGGTCTCACGATCGGGTTGAGCCACTGGATTTAGGAGTTGTGAGTCCGATTTTCTATTTCGATTTGTGAATAAGAGTTGCTGTTTGGAGGATAACCCCTTCTTGTAATCTCTATTCCTGGCCTACTCAATTAGAGAAAAAATAATAATAATAAAATAAAAAAATTTAGAAAAGTGAGCCATTATATGTTCAACAATTTGTTTTATGTTTT
>NC_081551.1:3480011-3482587 GCF_901000735.1 Corylus avellana | reverse complement strand
CCCATTCTGCTTCACATAGTTTCTCTTTCTTTCAATATCTCTCACCGTCTCTATTTCTATATTTCTCTCACTGTCTCCAAAAACTCCCTCTCAATCTCGCATGTTCTGCCTCCATCTCTCTTAGCTCTCCTTCTCACAAGCTCTCTCCCTTTCTCAGTTTTGCTCTTATTCAACTAAAGGGAGGAGAATAAATAAATAAAGAAACAAAGAAAGAAAAGAACAAAGCATTAGTCAATAATTCAAAGAAGGAGAATGAGTGGGTGTGGAGTTGCTGTGAAGAAAATGGGGAAAGGAGAAGAAAAAAAATAGGAATTAGGTGGGTTGGTCGGCAAAGTTGTGGGGAAAAATAATAAAAAGTAATAATAAAAGAAAAGAGAAAGATAAGGTGATTATGATCAAGTATTGCAGGTTAACTCGCATTTTAAAATAATCTGTCTATTGTCCTTATTTAGGGTCTGTTTAAGAGTACGATTTCAATAAGTGCGATTTTAAAAATTGCATTTTAAAAAATTGTGTTTTTAAAATCGCATAAGTGTTGGGTAAAACAAGTTAAGAAGTACTTTTTTTATCTAAGTGTTTGGATAACATTAGCATATAATTGCGGTGTCATGGCCAAACAAGTAAATATTGCGTCAAATATTGTTTTAAGCGAAATCGTGATTATTGTTTAAATTCGCACTTTTTCAAATAAGCACCCTCTAGTCAACTTATAGAAATCGCAGATTTTTCCATGATTTTAAAATTTGCGTTTTTAAAATCGCAATCCCAAACACTCCAAAATTGTGATTTTGTTTAAAAACGCAGATTATTTTTTTTAAAATGCACTCCCAAACGGATCCTTAATCAATTACCAACTATTATAATCATACTCCAAATTCTATTAATCAGTTATCAATTATCATATCTTTTAAATCACCCAATAAAATAATTAGATATAATCTCAAATCATTATCATATGATCTATTAAATTCCTCAAGAATAAATGTTATTACCTAATCATCATCAAATAAATATATCTAAAATAAGACTTTTAAAATCAGGGGCGCTACAGTTAATGTAAAAACGGGTTTTGAGGCATTAGCATCCACCGTAGTAGCATTCCCTTAGCTAGAGCAGCGATGGTGAACCGTCGGAGTAGCTTGGCAGAGCTGGGAGGCGTGATCATGGCGGAGTAGGGCAGCGTGGGCTTGGCAGAGCTGGGAGGGGCGTGGCTTGGTAGAGCTCGGTGGGGTGGCGTCTTTGCCTGTGAGGTGCATGGTCTGGACTATGAAGTTTGGGAAATTTTTTATGGTTAAGCTTTTGTTGTTTGGGATATTATCGGGGGAAGTTTGATGTTTGGGATATGATCTTGTGCAACCAAGCTTATTTTTGTAAGTTGAGATAATGTGAGGTGACAGCATTTCTACCTTGACCGTATAGCAGCAGCTCTCATAAGGTTATACAATTACAAATACAAGCACTGCTCTACACATTGGGTAGGCAGAATCATACACAAACACCACTTATTATAAAACAACATACACTACTTATTGAGAGCAGCATGTTGAGTATTATTATGTTAAACCTCATTGTCCACCAAGACAACTCATTGAAAAGAAAAAGATTATTCTAGAATATTATTTATATGAGGGACTTGATATCATCAGCTATGTTATGTGCATAGGTGCTAGCTCCATAAAACTCTCTTCTTGATAGTCCAACGCAGCAGCAATGGCGGAGCCATAAATTTATTATTGTAGGAGCCAAATTAAAAATATGATATATACAATTTAAAATAAAAAATGAAAGATTTTCAATTGCAACCATTAGGTTTTCACTACTAAAGTTTTATAATGATATTCTTTAGCAATCCTTTAAGATTTGAAGTTTCATCATTAAAATTCAACTGTGTATTACTTTTTGAAATGTCAACTTCTTTTTTATTTGAATAGATAGTTTTTAATCTTGACTTTGTGATTCATAAACCTAAATTCTTAAATTTAAATTACAATTACATAAGAGACAAGCAGATTAATAAACAACAAATAAACAATCATAGAGTAGAAATAAACACACACATACACATATATATAAGTAATCATGGAATAAATTATATACATCGTAAGTATTTACTTTTTTGCTTTGATTATGAACATTTCCCAATTTTTTTTTTTTTTTAAACGTATATCTTTCGAACTTTACTACAAGCTAATTTTATATTAATCTTTTAATATTCTCTAAATAGTAAATGGTGCTTGATTGGTGATGCAACCAAAATAATATATCATTTTTGCCTTATTTACTCACTAGAAAAAAGAAGATGGTTACCAATAATTCAATAAAAAACTTTAGAGTGATTAAAAAAAAAGAAAAGACACTAGTTTTCAAAAGATCAAGTAAGCCTTGTTGAAGTGTTGATTAAGTGATTAAATTTATCTCTTCCTATTAGTTTAAGCTTTTAGGATAACTGTTACTTTAATATCGTATCAGAGCCAAAGGTCATAGGATCGAACCTTGACTCCGTCAAATCACTACCATTTAAATTAAATATTCAACATGTTAGGTCACCTATTAAAAGAGAGTATGAGCCCACACGT
>NC_081551.1:3479438-3479991 GCF_901000735.1 Corylus avellana | reverse complement strand
GACTAACGGAGTGGTCAAAATGCAAAATTTTGGTAGTTTGGGGGGCTACTTTATGAGTTTTGGAACATCAGGGGGCTAAATCGCAAACGGCTGGTAGTTTGGGGGGCTTTTTTATATTTTTCCCTAAAAAAATAAAAGACCCCCACACGCCATAATGTGGCTCCGCCAGTTGCACTATAACCCATTTTTTCCCGGATTTGGATCCCCTCCGATTTTTAAAAATATGAGTTTCTCATATTTCAAAATCCTCACCGTCGAATGCATCTAACGATTCAAAACATGCCAGATGTTTTTGTCTTACCGAGGAGCATGTTTATATTAAAAAAAAAAAAAAAAAAATCCTCACGTTCAAATTTCAAAACAAAAAAACTTTCTCCTTCTCTCCCTCCTTTCTTCCTTAAGCTGGAAAAAAAATCCCAGCTTCACCGACCCAGACGACGGGGAGGCAGCTAAACGCGTCGCCGCATGGGTCCTTGAATCGCGCCGAGTACTATGTAGAGAGAGAGAGAGAGAGAGAGAGAGAGAGAAGGGAGCGAAAGTAGTGTGGAAGAAG
>NC_081551.1:3474885-3479418 GCF_901000735.1 Corylus avellana | reverse complement strand
GGTAGATTATGAAAATTTTGAATAAGACCGAGACCCTTTTTCTTTTGAGAATGTACATGATCATTGATTTCTCCTGCCTTTTCTTTGTTAAATTGAAAAAGTTTGTGATGGAATTGGGTGGTGGTAGCAGCAGATGAAGAGAGTGAATGGTCGGGTGAGAAAAGTTACAAAGTTGACATGGTGGCTGGTCGTGTTCTGGATTTGTAGCTCAGATGTTTGTCAAAATGCCTAACTGACCTATAGTATCGTTTATTCGTTTTTTCTATGGATGATGGTCTTTTCTGGCTTTACTATGTTTTTGGTTGACAATTAGCAAATCTTTTCTGGCTCTAGTATTTGTGTTTGGTTGGTAAGATTTTTTACCTCACTCGTAGCACATATATCCTGTCCAATACATGAAATGCAAAATTTTGCGTTGCGATACACCTCATCTAACCAAATGAACCCATGGGACAATTTCGTATTACTGAATTTATTTTAGAGACAGGAGCTTTATCTTTATTTGAAATGAAAAATGGTCTCCATCTAAAATCCTGATCTATTGTTAAGCTATTGATAACTATTTTGTACTTACATTTCCATATTCATTCAGACAAAGTAGGTCCAATAGGGGTTCTATTTTGCGCATGCGGGGCGGTAAGAAATCTCACACGTGCATGCGTTAAGCTGCCTCCTAATCCAGCTAGTGTAACAGGTTATGAAGTCCAAGATCAAAACAGGGCAGCACATGTTCTAAGTTCAAACAAGGCCGATAATGTCGAAGATCAAATTGTTCTATCAGATGATGATAGGGTATGAAGGGATTCAAGTTCAAATACTACATTACAAAACAACTGAATTCAAAATGTTGTTTATCTTCTCGTGAACTGATAGAATACACTTTGAATATGTAATCGTGTATTATAACTTATCTCAAACTCTCAACTGTAAATGTTATAAATTGATCGATTCAAAACATGGTTTGATCATTTTGATCAACAAATTCATCACTTAAATGTCACATTATAAATAATGAATCTTCAAGAATTGTGATGTCAATATCTTGTTACTTTAACAGTAGCTTTGCTTCTATTGGTCCATTATGAATTGATCATCGGTGTAGCATCATGAGAAGTTAAACAACACTGTTGCTTTTAGTGAATAACTAGTTGTAACTGTTTTCTCTGATACTTAGTATGATATTCTCACTTATGTGCCATGAAATCCCCTTCTTTTTCCACCAAAAGAGAAAATTACACTTTCATTAACATAGATCTACCAGCTAGCAAACATGTGGAATTCAACTCTCCACTGGATGTAATACCAATAAGTTTTCTAGAAAAAGAAAAATGTAAATAAACTACATGAAGCAAAATTTTATGAGGTACTACTTATAAAAATAGTATATTTCATAAAAATCCACTTTGTAATTGTTTTCTCGATAATTACATGCCCAGTCCTTAACTTCAGTAGTCTCTCCATATCTAACATATAAGATATAATGCTAAAAATATAAAAAGACAACTCTTAAATAACAACTGAAACTGAATTAATGATCCAGTTAAAAGATGTCATGACCTTCTCATGTGTAACTGCCTCTGGGTGTTATTAGTAGAAACATCCGGGAGGTATTTTAACAATGTCATCCCACATCAAAGTAGAACTCTCCTGCAAAACATTACACTACTAATTTAGCTTTAGGAGTCGATATAAGTTGATAACACCATTTATTGCCCATAAGACAGGAGAATACAAAATCAAAGCAAACAAAAGAGGCAAATAAGCATGCAATTTTCAAAACAGTACCATAATTCGGGCAGTATTTTTGACAAAAATCTTACCCACAAATCCAAAACACAACCAGCCACCATGGCAACTTTTTCACTTTCCTCACCCAATCATTCCCTCTCTTCATCTTCTGCTGCTACCACCACCCAATTCCATCACAAATTTTTTAATGCAGGGAACAATCGGCAGGAGGAAATTAAATAAACAGGTACATTCTTATAAGAATTTCTCTGCCGCTTTGTTTGCATTAAAAGAAGTTGTCATTGAGCAATTGACACAGGTTTCAAACTTTCAATTGTCGTTCCTAAAGTTGTCATTGGAAAATCAGTGAAGATTTGGCAACCAAAATTTGCTGAACAAAGAAAGTACTACAATCGGCCACACCAAAAACAACCACAAACGGAAAGACAGACATCAAAATTCTATGTAAATTCTTCTCCCAACCATCAACAACACAACGAACTAAATGAGAGATCCTTTGACAAATCAACATAATAACCCACTGAATTCCATTTACTTTTCGTGCCTTAGAAGTTAAAATAACTTTCTTTTTATGGGATGAAGATGCAGGCCATATATCAGCAATTACAACAAAACTCAGCCACTCCAACAAGGAGGGAACCAAAAAAAAACATCTAACAGCGAAGAATCTATACATCAATAAGTTTTACAAAACTTAACTACACACACCAATATGCACATCGTTCCAATACTACCATCAATCCGATTTTCAAGAAAATCTTAGAAAATTTTGAAAACACCCATTGAACAGTACCAAATCAGGAAAGAAAATGAGTGTCGGTCATACTCAAAATTTCCATAATCCAACCAAACTTACAGAAATTTTAGGAAATTTAGCTAAAATCGCTTAATGGGTATCTCAAAGGAACCACAACCTTCATGGGTATCTTCAAAATTCGAATTTAAAAACAGAGAAGAGGAAGTAAGATTTAACAGTGCGATGAGGGAAAAATAATGAGGGAGAGAGATATACCTTCATTTTTCTTTGATTCTCCTCCTCCTTCCTCTTCTTCCACACTAATTTCTCTCTTTTTCTCTCTCTCTCTGAACATAGTATTCGGCCCGATTCAAGGACCCCTGCGACGACGCGTTTAGCTGCCACCCGGTCGTCTGGGTCGGTGAAGTTGGGATTTTTCTTCCAGCTTGAGGAAGAAAGGAGGGAGAGAAAGAAAGTTTTTTTGTTTTGCGAAAACTTCACGGAAGTGCTCCTTCCACCTTTTTGAAATACTCTTTAAATTTTAAAAATTTTTAATTTAGTTTTATAAATTTTTAATTATTCTCAATTTGGACATCTTTGTTAATTTTAGCTACTAAAAATACAAAAAAGACTAAAATATCCTTAATTTTTGTTTTTTGTTTTTTAAATAAAAAAACTTTTTGGAAGTTAAATTTTTATACAAAAGTTAGGGGTATAAACGTCATGTAACGTTTAAACTATGGCGAAATGGTCCAAATTGATAGCAATTGAAAGTTCAGGGGACTAAATTAAGAGATTTTGAAGTTTATAGGGAGTTTATCAAATCGGGTGAAAGTTCAGGAATCTTCAGTAAAATTTTCCCTTTTGTTTTTAAAGTTGAACGTGAAGGTTTTTTTGTTTTAACATTTAAACGTGCTCCTCGATAAGACAAAAAACATCTGGCCTCTTTTGAATCGTTAGATGCATTCAATGGTCATGATTTTAAAATATGAGAAACTCATATTTCTTAAAATCCCCTAACGGTCATGATTTTAAAATATGAGAAACTCATATTTCTTAAAATCGAAGGGGATCCTGTTGAGATAAAATAATTATAGGATCACAAATAAAGTATAAAAATAGCATAATAGTAAAACAATAAACAGTTATACAAGACATCAAGATTTAAGTGGTTCGGCTTAACAATATTATATTTACTGGCAAAAACGATCCATGAGAAATTTACTAACAAAAAGATGAAGTACAAATAAAACCACTCGAACTCAAAAGTTCCAATACAACCAGGTTTACAAACACATAAAAGAGAATCAAATACAAAAGATTCTCCAAGAGCTTGCTATCCCTCTCTTTTTTCTCGTCACAAAAAGGAGCTACTGCCCCCACACGGAGCTGCACACAGACTCGGCCCAAATGACACAGAAGGTGAGCCTTCAATATACATAGACAAAAGGCAGCCAAGTGCTTAATGGTGAAGTAATGAAAGTACTTCACAGTGAAGTAAATTTCTAAGGCTAAGAAGAATGCTTCTCCATGAAGCATTCTCGCAATAGGCAAAATACACCACATAACAGCAACCAATAGAAAGAACAAAAGCTGGGGCCCACGTAAGACTTGAACAAGTCACTTTCCAACCGATCCGAAATCTTCTTTTACTTCCGTGGTTAGGGTAACTCGGCTTTGGAAGCCCATAATCGTTCAAAAGATAATCATCCCCCTGCTCCAATTTTGGACTTAAATAAATATCGATTTTTCTTATAAAATGGACTACGTACGTACAACTTTATAACATATTTTTCTTCAAAGATATATATATATATATATATATATATATATAAAATCAAATAATATATAAATATATATAGGTTTACTTAAGAGCATTCCGAGCAGATTCCTTATGGAAGATGATTCTCTCCAGTCCATTTTGAATTAGAAAATATCTAATTAATGGTTAGGAACTCTTTAAAAAAATCCTAAGGCCATAAATAAAATATCTGTCCATTAATAAAAATAATAATAAAATATTATATATTTTTAAAAAACAATTATAA
>NC_081551.1:3467520-3474865 GCF_901000735.1 Corylus avellana | reverse complement strand
AAATGGGGTGGTCCGACCACCCCTTATGGCCAAGATGGGGTGGCCAACCACTCCTTATTTTTTTTTATTAATTTTTTTATTTTTTTTTTAAACTTCACTTTGGCACTCTGAATTTCCACTCGATTTTACAAACTCCCATTTGAACTTTCAAATCTCTCATTTTGGACTTTTGAACTTTCAATTACTCTCAATGTGAACCTCTCCGTCATATTTTAAAACGTTACATGACATTTATACCCTTAACTTTTGTATAAAATTTTAACTTCCAAAACGTTCTTTTATTTAAAAAAAAAAAAAAAATGAAAATCAAGGAGATTTTGTCCTTTTTGTATTTTTAACAGCTAAAATTAACGGAAGGGTTCAAATTGAGAGTAATTGAAAGTTCAAGGGTCCAAAATGAGACATTTGAAAGTTCAGGGAATTTGTAAAATTGGGTGGAAGTTCTGGGGGCCAAAGTAAAGTTTCTCATATTTTTTTTAATCTAAAATATTATTTTTTTATTATTTTTTTTGTAGTGGGACATGTGTCCTATTTGTGGTGTAAAATTTCTAAGAAGAAATTTCAGCCATGAACTAGATATTCTCCTGTCTATTATGAACTGGAAAGAGTCTTATTTCATTCCCTATAAAAGAATCTGTTCTCTAAATTTATAAATGAATTCTAAACATTAAAATTGTAATAGTAAAACCCAAAATATTGGGTTTAATTATTGGAATCCTATTCCTTCCCGGTCCCTAGCATTGCTCGTCGGGGAGACTTGCTTCACAAGTCTATGGTGGCCCCACCACGTGTCTTATTCGTCATGCACCACATCATGTTGTCTCTCAATTATTTTGTTTTGTTTTCTCGATTATTATGCTTTGGCTCTTTCGTTGGGTAGCTTTTGACTAAAAAAGATATATATAAAGCGGTCATTCTGTGATAAGAGATAGAAAGTGGCAGCGACTTAAAGAGAAGAAGAAAAACTTGAGTTGCAGAGAAGAAGGCAGCGTGTTTGAGTGAGTATTCACCATTTTTGTTTCAGTTTTTTTTTTTTTTTTTTTTTGAAAAGAGCTTAGAGAATTTAGAGAATTTTTCTCGTGAGATTTAAGTTTTTTGAATTTGAGTGTTATTGTCTTACTCTTTTGTACCCTACCTATTGTGTTACCGAGTCTCTTTTGGATCGTCTTCATGGATGTAGGAAGACTTGTAAATTCGAACTATTTAAATCTTAATATCGTATGATATCGTGTAGTATCGTGTGTGGTTGTGTTATTTTTTATTGTGCACTTTTCTGGTTTATTTATTTATTTTTATCTTGGAATTTGTATTTGTTCCTACATATTTTTTTCTTTCGCCGATTGAAACGTAGATTCTGTGCTTGAGTTTGATTTGTTGTTGCATATGGGGTGATTCATGGATGGTAATATTGATCATCATGGTGTTAGGCAGTGGCGAAGCCACGTTAATTAAGCTTTGGCACCCCAAAGATTTTTTTTTAAAAAAAAAAATATTCTTTCTTTTTTCCTACGCAAAGTTTCACACGGCCCCCCCAAAATTTTTTTTTTAAAAAAAAATTCTTTTTCTTTTCTATAATCTAAGAGTTCTTGTAATTTGGATGTTTTGGTTATTAAATGTCAAGAATATTGGTTGTTAGAATTTAAACATTTAATTAGAGAATTTAATACAATTCTAAGCTCAATTTCTCCTTGTAATTAAGTACCAGTGATTAGAAAAAGAGGAAAAAAATAGAAAAAAAGTAACAATTCATTCCACGATGAAAAAAAAACTTAAGAAAAAAAAAAAAAAAAAGGTTCAGCGCCGCTACGATATGAATTGTCTTGCTCCACCACTGGTATTAGGTTCCTTTTCTTGAGACGTTGATTGAGTGGAACTTAATGTATAAAGTTTTGAATCTTTGATGGTTGAGAATCTTTAGTGTAGATCATGCCTGCTATAGTTCCAAAATTTTAATCTTGCTCATAGTTATAGTGAAACTAGTTCGTGGAGAAGTTGTTAGGACCAGCTGCAGACAACTGGGTGGATTTTGGATTTTTTTTTACGGATTTCTAAATATTATGTAGTAGGATCGTTGAAATTTATTTATAATATGCTGTTTGATTCTTTAGTTGTTGGTAAAATATCCTTGTAGATGGTCATTTTGGTAAGAAGATGGCAAACAGAATTTCTAGCCATAATTGTTTGTTGTTATTGTTTCATATAATGGTCATTTAATTGGTTCTAATGCCTAATCTCATGGTTGCAGCATATATTTTGGTTTGCATCCTAAGCTTTGGGGGGTTCATAGCACTTAGAAAATGCTGGGAGGCAAAAAAAAAGATACAATGATAGAAATGAAGTCAAGTAAAAGTAAAGCTTTAGTGGAATATCGGGAAGGTAAAGTGCATCTTTTAACTGGTTGTAAATTTGTAATGCTATTTTTTCCTTAATAACTATATAGGAAAATGGAAAGACCCTGAAAAAAGTGAAAACGTTAGAGCGCACATCATATTACATAAGTGAACCGCTTCCTACTCGTCACCCATTTTCTCATTCATTCGGATGAAGAGCGGAAAAGATCCATTATAATCCTATGTTTTGATTGTTATTGTTGGAGTCCAACCTCAAAAAGTGATGTTCATTTTTTCACCTCTTGCTTGATTGCAGAGAAAAAGTGCAAGAATGAGCAGTACAAAAATTACTACAGCAAGTCGTCTGGAAAACAGTTGCAACATCAAGCTCGTAGTTTCACTCTTCATAACTCCACTGTCACTTATGGCAATGCCGATGGATCATATATATCTTCATCCAGGACTAGAATGACAGGGAGTGAGGGAGTAAGTGATCTTTAAGGTTGATAACATGTTCAATTTGTAGGTTGGTTCTGTTTCTTAATTTGACTTTGTTGTGGAGCAGGTGACCTTGGTAAAAAGCAAAGAAACTGAGACTGCTATAAGGCAAGGAAAACGCATCAGCTCTGAGACAGCTACAAGGCTAGGACAACTGAAAATCTCTGATACTGCTACAGGGTGGCAAGCAAAACGCAAAAGCTCTGATACTGCTACAGGGCAAGCAAAACCCAAAAGCTCTAATACTGCTACAAAGCAAGCAAAACCCAAAAGCTCTAATACTGCTACAAAGCAAGTAAAACCCAAGATATCTGGGGGACTTCATAATAACAGGTATTTATTGCTTCACTTTTTTTAGTCTGAGCTTTGTGTATATAAGATCAAAAATTGATATTCTACTTGTGGTGGTGACATTTTGTAGGGCCACTGCAATCTCAATGAAGGTATGTAGACATAGTATATTTTTTGGGGTATATTTTTTTGCACATAAAAGAGAAATAACCAAAAGCTTTGGATTGGAAAATTTTCAGGTGAAGATAATGAGCAGATGATCACTCGTATGATTTATATGAATATGACAATGATTATTATCCGTGAGGTTGACTAGAGGCGTCAACTTTTGAAGTGATAAGTCAGTTTTAGATGTTAATTTGCAGCATGTGGCATCTTTTGGAGTTGTAAAAATGATATGGTTTTAAGTTAAATACTCTTGAATATCTATGAAATATGGTTTCAATATTAGTGCTCTGGTATGTTTTATGAGTGAGATTGTGGTTTTAAAAATAAAAAGAAAAATTATACTCAGAATCTTTCTCTACAAGTGTAGAGAAAATTTAGTAGTGATACATATTCATAAAAGCTGGGTCATTATTTGTAACTCAACCATAAGTTAAATTTGAAATCTAAACCGAATTGGAAAATGCCCTAATTTGTTTCATCTTCTCTCCTCTTTATATGCATATTTTGAAGAAACTTTGGATTGTAAGCGGATTGGAGGCAACACTTCCCCACATGTTATAATTTCTCTATTTTGTAGAGTTCTTCAAATCCCGATTATTACTTAATTTTCTCTAATTCATCGCATGTCACATATGATAAATGTTGGGATGATAAAACCTAAAGTTTTTTAATTGGGTTAATTACCTTTTCCTCCATCAACTACAATGCATTGTCACTTTATCCCATGAACTGACAACCCTACTGTTCAACCTTATCAAACTACCATTTTGTGCCAAAAATTCTCATTCTACCTGTCAAAGGTGTTAACTTAAACGGTCAATTCATCACTTTGTTTTCATGAACTACAACTTGTTGTCACTTTACCCCTATGAACTAAAACATATTGTCACTTTGTCCTCATAACCTATAACACATTATCACTTTGATCGTTTGAGTTAACACCTTTAACAAATGGAAGGGGGTTTTGAGTACAAAGTGGTAGTTTGATTGGTCGAGCAGTAGGGTTATTAGTTCATGAGGACAAAGTGACAATTCATTGTAATTCATTGGGAAAAGGGGTAATTACCCCTTTTTAATTTAATAATAATGTTTAAATTTTAAGAAACTTTATAAGATAAAAGTCCTACGAGAATCCTGATCCAATTCTCACTTCAATTTTGAGTTCTCACAAGAGGAAAAGAGAAGAAAAAAAGTCAACATAAATTAAATGGTTCAAGTTTCAAGTTGAGCCTATAAATTCTCTCCTATAATCCTATCCCATAAATTTTCACCTACAATCCTATCTCATAAATTTTCATAAACGTGTTGGGGAAATTTCTTCAAATTCAATCCATAAATTTGTCATATGTTGCTCAACATGTGAAAAACACATGAATTTTTTCACATATGAAAAACAGATGAATTTTTTCAATTAGCAGATTTTTAATAGAACTATTAAAAAACCATGTTCTTCATGACTCGAAAGACACATGATCCTCCTTTGTAACCATTTTTTTATTGGCTTGGAAAAAAATAAAGGACACAAGATAGTTTTATAAGGTGAGTTGGAGGACATTTCCATCTACGAAATTTGGAAGAAACTAACTAAGATTGTTGCGAGACCTTTGGTGCAACTACTATATATATATATTTGAAAACCGACAATATGACTCCAAACACACCTAGAGGGGGGAATAGGTGTTTGCCAAATATAACTCGGAATTAAAATCTAAGAAGCAATAAACATTCAATCACCAAATGAGCAAAGCAATAAAGAGATGAACACAATGATTTTGGTGACGAAGAGGAAACATTTTAAAAACCGTTTTAAAAGGAAAGACCTCTACAAGGCAACCAAACACAAGATTATCACTATGAGAAAATTATTCACGAGATTACAGACACGAGACACTTACAACCCTAGCAAGTTCTTGCTCCATAAGACCACAAGCTCCCTGCTTGCATTCCAACGCTCTCGAATATTTTGCACAATGATTCTCCTTTACCGAACTCCTTTTGATAGACTTTTTCTTCTTCCAAAAGATTACACAAGTATAACTCAAATACAATCACAAACACTCTAAGAGAGTAGGGCTCCAAGGCACATAAACATCAATCTCGCTTAGCTCGCAATGAAACAAACTCTCAAGGACTAAAGCTCTCTCTCAATAGCACTCTATCTCAGTTGGTTTGCTTCACAGAAACGTGTGCCTAAGTTCCATATAAGTAGGCACAAAAGACTAGATCAAGACAGCATCAATTAAACAAAATAAAAAGTTGTCTATCAAGTGATTGATCGATCGGTCATAGGTGGGCGATCGATCGGTCGATTCTGGTCGAGAGCCTTCTGATGCTCCATTCACTTCTGCACGCGTGGAAACCTCTGCACCCATGTTCTTCTGCTCAGAGAGACCTCCCCCATGCTGCCATGTGCAGCTTGCATGCTCCCAAGAGCTCCAACAAGCCCATGCTCAATTAAACTAATGCCCATGCCTTAATAAAATAATCCCATGCTTCCATAAGCCCATACCACGTTAAATAAATGCCTATACAACATAAAATAATCATTTTAAGTGGAAATTCCCATGACCCAAGTTTGACAAAACGCTAAGAAAGTCAGATTAAACAATTTTGGCTGGCGACGGATCGATGGGTCTTCGATCGGGGCACACTGAACACTTCAGAAAAATCTTCACATAATGGACCGATTGATCGGTCTTCGATCGGGGCACACTGACCTCTTCCAGAAATTCTTTTACGTAAATTGGGCGATCGATCGGTTTTCAAATATTGGTCAACACTGACCTTCAATTTTGAAACCAAATTTCACTTTTTGGAGCCAAATTCAGCTAACACAAAAACTAACAATATTAAAAAGAGAATTTTATTTAAAACTGAAACAAAAAAAAAAAAAAAAATCCACAAGCTACTCTTGAAAAAACAAGACAACTTAAAAGTAAGAGGAGATCTGTTTGTGATTTCGTTTGAGGGGTCTAAAAGTTCTTTTTAACACTCAAAAATCTATTTAAGGAAAAAAATATTTGTTTGGTAAAATAATTAAAAGTTTTTTTTTTTGTCCAAAAAACTTAAAAATGATTAAAATGTACTTTTGGCAAAAACTTATATTTTAGTAGGCAAGATGATCTCAGAAATGCACTGAGATCCCTTAATAGAGTTACAAAAACAACATATTTCCTTAATAGATAGATTAAATTCTTCCCACTTGAATCAAAATATTCAACATTACAACAGAATAAATGAGATTTTTTTGTTGAGCATTCTCAACACAGCAACAAAACATTTTCAAAGATCAAGTTACTTCAAAACTTGATCAAAATCAAGTTACAGCAAAACTTTGGATCAAGTCTTGACCTTTATTCAACTACAAATGTTATTTATCATTAAGTTATTACACATGAATTTGTTGCATTCTCTCTTCTCTTTTGAAAGTTTGGAGGTAATCCACAAATTCTCACGCTTCACCAAAGCCTATCTTCAAACAACTTCAGGACTGAACCAATCTACAACAAATGAGTAGGAAATGAGTTAATAATTATTTCATATGCATTAGCAAACATTAGCAAGACTCTTCCCTTCCTCCATTCGGTTAATAGAAAAAATGCCCAAAAATTTCAAACTTCACCCATTCGGTTAAAAGAACACCCAAAAACCTTGAAAATTTATATAAGCTAAATAAAAACAGATGGTTATTACACATGATGGGCAAAGATAAAATTGATCTGGCCTTGCGGAAATTTCAACAAACCACTCTTTCTCCTCGTTGAAAAGAAAAAAAGAAAAAAAAAGAAACACCCACACCAATCGTAGATAAACAAACAAATCCAAACCCAAATCAAAAAAAAAATCAAAGCCAACCCATTTAGGCAAATAAATCAGAAATAATGAAAAATCTAATATTTATATGTAAACAAGTATACATACCTGTCCAAGCTGGTGCCATGGCGGGTGGGTGTCGCCGGTGATTTCAGTAGCAAATCCGTTTTGGGTTTTGGAGGGCGGCGGGGAGAGAGAGGAGCGTTTGAGGAGAGAAGCATCGGATGGTGGGCGGCGGCACTGTT
>NC_081551.1:3441350-3467420 GCF_901000735.1 Corylus avellana | reverse complement strand
GGGGGTGGTCCGGCCACCCCCAAATGCACCCGGTCCTTTTTTTTCGCCAAGGGGGTGGCCGGACCACCCCCTTGGCCATGGGGGTGGTCGAACCACCCCCAGATCGGCTAGGGGGTGGCTCCCCCTTGGCCAAAAATGGGGTGGTCTGGCCACCCCATTTTGGCCAAGGGGTGGCTGGAACCACCCCATCGTTCTCCTCCCTTTTTTTGTTTTTTTTTTTTAATATTTTGCTTGAAAAAAAAAAAAAAAAAAAAAAAATTCACGTGAAGAGTGCAGCAATTTTTGGCAGCATGCAGCAATTTTAATACTTTGTTTTTTTTTTTTAAAAAAAAAAAAATTACAAAGTCAAATTTAACACTGTTCATGTCAGATTGCACTGTAGCTGGAACAGTGCCGTTCCAGCTACAGTGCGGGGCTCTTCCCTTGCCAAACATAGCTAACAAGAACGAAAAAGAGAAGAAAAAAAGTCAACATAAATTAAATGGTTCAAGTTTCAAGTTGAGCCTATAAATTCTCTCCTATAATCCTATCCCATAAATTTTCACCTACAATCCTATCTCATAAATTTTCATAAACGTGTTGGGGAAATTTCTTCAAATTCAATCCATAAATTTGTCATATGTTGCTCAACATGTGAAAAACACATGAATTTTTTCACATATGAAAAACAGATGAATTTTTTCAATTAGCAGATTTTTAATAGAACTATTAAAAAACCATGTTCTTCATGACTCGAAAGACACATGATCCTCCTTTGTAACCATTTTTTTATTGGCTTGGAAAAAAATAAAGGACACAAGATAGTTTTATAAGGTGAGTTGGAGGACATTTCCATCTACGAAATTTGGAAGAAACTAACTAAGATTGTTGCGAGACCTTTGGTGCAACTACTATATATATATATTTGAAAACCGACAATATGACTCCAAACACACCTAGAGGGGGGAATAGGTGTTTGCCAAATATAACTCGGAATTAAAATCTAAGAAGCAATAAACATTCAATCACCAAATGAGCAAAGCAATAAAGAGATGAACACAATGATTTTGGTGACGAAGAGGAAACATTTTAAAAACCGTTTTAAAAGGAAAGACCTCTACAAGGCAACCAAACCCAAGATTATCACTATGAGAAAATTATTCACGAGATTACAGACACGAGACACTTACAACCCTAGCAAGTTCTTGCTCCATAAGACCACAAGCTCCCTGCTTGCATTCCAACGCTCTCGAATATTTTGCACAATGATTCTCCTTTACCGAACTCCTTTTGATAGACTTTTTCTTCTTCCAAAAGATTACACAAGTATAACTCAAATACAATCACAAACACTCTAAGAGAGTAGGGCTCCAAGGCACATAAACATCAATCTCGCTTAGCTCGCAATGAAACAAACTCTCAAGGACTAAAGCTCTCTCTCAATAGCACTCTATCTCAGTTGGTTTGCTTCACAGAAACGTGTGCCTAAGTTCCATATAAGTAGGCACAAAAGACTAGATCAAGACAGCATCAATTAAACAAAATAAAAAGTTGTCTATCAAGTGATTGATCGATCGGTCATAGGTGGGCGATCGATCGGTCGATTCTGGTCGAGAGCCTTCTGATGCTCCATTCACTTCTGCACGCGTGGAAACCTCTGCACCCATGTTCTTCTGCTCAGAGAGACCTCCCCCATGCTGCCATGTGCAGCTTGCATGCTCCCAAGAGCTCCAACAAGCCCATGCTCAATTAAACTAATGCCCATGCCTTAATAAAATAATCCCATGCTTCCATAAGCCCATACCACGTTAAATAAATGCCTATACAACATAAAATAATCATTTTAAGTGGAAATTCCCATGACCCAAGTTTGACAAAACGCTAAGAAAGTCAGATTAAACAATTTTGGCTGGCGACGGATCGATGGGTCTTCGATCGGGGCACACTGAACACTTCAGAAAAATCTTCACATAATGGACCGATTGATCGGTCTTCGATCGGGGCACACTGACCTCTTCCAGAAATTCTTTTACGTAAATTGGGCGATCGATCGGTTTTCAAATATTGGTCAACACTGACCTTCAATTTTGAAACCAAATTTCACTTTTTGGAGCCAAATTCAGCTAACACAAAAACTAACAATATTAAAAAGAGAATTTTATTTAAAACTGAAACAAAAAAAAAAAAAAAAATCCACAAGCTACTCTTGAAAAAACAAGACAACTTAAAAGTAAGAGGAGATCTGTTTGTGATTTCGTTTGAGGGGTCTAAAAGTTCTTTTTAACACTCAAAAATCTATTTAAGGAAAAAAATATTTGTTTGGTAAAATAATTAAAAGTTTTTTTTTTTGTCCAAAAAACTTAAAAATGATTAAAATGTACTTTTGGCAAAAACTTATATTTTAGTAGGCAAGATGATCTCAGAAATGCACTGAGATCCCTTAATAGAGTTACAAAAACAACATATTTCCTTAATAGATAGATTAAATTCTTCCCACTTGAATCAAAATATTCAACATTACAACAGAATAAATGAGATTTTTTTGTTGAGCATTCTCAACACAGCAACAAAACATTTTCAAAGATCAAGTTACTTCAAAACTTGATCAAAATCAAGTTACAGCAAAACTTTGGATCAAGTCTTGACCTTTATTCAACTACAAATGTTATTTATCATTAAGTTATTACACATGAATTTGTTGCATTCTCTCTTCTCTTTTGAAAGTTTGGAGGTAATCCACAAATTCTCACGCTTCACCAAAGCCTATCTTCAAACAACTTCAGGACTGAACCAATCTACAACAAATGAGTAGGAAATGAGTTAATAATTATTTCATATGCATTAGCAAACATTAGCAAGACTCTTCCCTTCCTCCATTCGGTTAATAGAAAAAATGCCCAAAAATTTCAAACTTCACCCATTCGGTTAAAAGAACACCCAAAAACCTTGAAAATTTATATAAGCTAAATAAAAACAGATGGTTATTACACATGATGGGCAAAGATAAAATTGATCTGGCCTTGCGGAAATTTCAACAAACCACTCTTTCTCCTCGTTGAAAAGAAAAAAAGAAAAAAAAAGAAACACCCACACCAATCGTAGATAAACAAACAAATCCAAACCCAAATCAAAAAAAAAATCAAAGCCAACCCATTTAGGCAAATAAATCAGAAATAATGAAAAATCTAATATTTATATGTAAACAAGTATACATACCTGTCCAAGCTGGTGCCATGGCGGGTGGGTGTCGCCGGTGATTTCAGTAGCAAATCCGTTTTGGGTTTTGGAGGGCGGCGGGGAGAGAGAGGAGCGTTTGAGGAGAGAAGCATCGGATGGTGGGCGGCGGCACTGTTGGCCGTTGTCCTAGACCCAGCACGCAGTTTCCATCAAGATTCGAGGAAGATCCGAAATGACAATATTATCCTCCCTCCAGTTAATAAGAATAAGAATCCTCCTCTTCCGCCTTCCACCCCACCCAGCAAGCACTCACCATCAAGATTCAAGGAGGAGGATCCGAAATGACAATATTATCCTGCGTCGTATTAAAAAAAGGAGCATCCTCCTCCTCCCATCATTTTAAAACCCCCTACTAAAATGGGATTTGCAGGGTGCTCTCAATCCCAATTTATTTTAGCCGCAGATCACTAAAAATGGTTATCGTCACACATTTGGTGCAACTTCTTCAGAGATTTCAGCCCCAAGGGCAGCAGCCACCTCCCGACGTAGAAGCCGGCGCTCAACCACTTAATTTGGAAGTCGTGCATAACCATATGGTCACCTTTTGCTTAGCGTCAGCACCTGCAATACCTCTGACATATGCCCAAATTCTCTCCAATCTTTCACGTGGTCTCTTTCTTATTCTTACAATACTTTGTTTCCTTCTTCATCAGCAAATTCATGAATTCCAAATTTCTTGTGATAGCCCGAGTGCTTGACCAAGTCAGTGTCTTCTTTGGGTGGTGTATGATAAATGAGTTGACCTAAATACTGTAGTTGATACTAAAGTAGTTTATATAGATTAATGTGAAAAAAAAAAAAAAAAAAAAAAAGTTTGGTATAAAAAAGTGAAAAAATTGTATAAAAAAGTGAAAAAAAAAATTTAATTTGTAATGATTTTTTTTATTTGAATAATAATAAAAAGTGAATGATTTAATATAAAAAGTTACAAAGTTTTGATGTTGATGTAATATAAAAGGTGAAAAAATTAAAATATTTTGATGTTAATCTTTTTGAAAAATAGTAATAAATAGTAATGAGGAAACCCAACTCATTTACCAAACAAAGCACAAGGAGTGACGGCTTTTTTTCACAATCATTACAATTCCATTTCCTCTATGCCCCCAAATTATCGCTTTGTTCGTATATGTCATTACCTTCCTAGCGGTTTTAGTTTCCATTTTCTTCTAAGTAGAATATTAGTGCTTCACTCTTCTTCTTCGTTTTTTTTTTTTTTTAATAATAACAATAAAGCTCAAATGGAAATATGTCTCGGCTCTGTATGGTTACCAAAGATAGCTTACGGCAGAAGAAATGAAATCAGATGTCGAGTTAAGAGACTAAGAAGAATGAAGTTTTCAGCTTATCTTGTAAATTATTTTTTCTTTTTATTTTCTTTTCTTCCAGTTTCCTACCTGGCTACCTACCAAACAGAGCAGCCTTTTTCTCGGGTCTCGTAGGTCTTCCGGTTGGGTAAATAATGGGCTGGACAGATCGGGTCGAGGCATTGGATCTTGATCTTCGGGTGGGGCAGTTGAAGCTTGAAGGGCCCAAATCTAAACTGGGTTGTGGTCGGGAACGAGGCACTGGGTTTTGGAGTTGTGAGTCCGATCTTTATGTCCGGATCTTTCAGTTTGTGGATATGAGTTGCTGTTGAACATTCAGGTTAGGTCTCTAGGTTTGTGCTGGATCAAGAACCCTAAGCCGAACCGCTTTACGATGTAAACCAAGATGTGCTGTTTTTTTCTTCTTTTTTTTTTTGAGAGCAAAGATGTACTTTTTCTACGATATTAAATTATGGATGTACCTGATAGGCTGATAGGCTGATATTTAACATGTTTTTTTTTTTTTTACCATTTAGAGCCGACAATTTAACTTGTAATTTGTGAATTCAACATGTAATTTGAAGTTTAAGGTGTAGGTTAAACGGATTCAGATTATAAATAGTAATGCATTTAATAAATGTGTCGGGTCGTATCAACCCACGGGTTCGAGAGTTGACCAGTTTATATATTATTATTATTATAAGTAAATAATTGATACGAAAGGTATATATATATATATATATCATGTTCAGGTCATTCGTTTTATTTGAGTCATATCAATTCGACACAATCCGTTAATTAAACAATTCACACAAGTCATGTCACTTGTTAAACTAGCATGTCATATTGGAGTTGACATATTTGACCCCATTTATTAAACTGGTGGAATTGGTGTCAACCTAAATGGGTTGGCGGGTCAAATGGGTCATCCTGAACTTGACACGTCAATCCGTTTTGGCACCTCGGCATTTACTATACATTTTTTAAAAATATGTTTGATGATTTTAAAATTTGTACGGCCAATTATATGCTAAGGAACACTTGAAATTAATTGAACAAATGACAGGGAGTCTGACTCGGTCTAATCCTCTGAAGTTCTGAACACTTTGCTTCTTCTACCAATAAGATTCAAGAACTAACCAAGGCTTTTCTTGGGTTTTTATTTTTATTTTTATGAATGAATAATCTTTACTAAGGTAAAATCAGTGTTTTCAGACACCTCAGAATCCAGATTAACTGGAAACCAGCTGCATCAGCTAACCAACAGTAACCAAAAACACTCAGAAAGAACAACCTATTACCTATACCGATCACAATATACAATTGATTATATATATGTATTCTCAGATGTACAGACCCAAAACTGCTAATCACCAAAAACTCGATCGGACAAACCCCAACTACAGCATAGCTCTTCATTTTCTCGGCTTCTCCTCAGTTTGACAGTTTGTATATGATTCCCATGCCTAATATTATTCCTCTCCTTCCATATATTGTAAACTGATGCACTCAAGCATAATTTTAATAGCACAGCTTTCAATACTTTGCCTTTCCATTCTCTAACTCCTTTCTGCTTCCCATTCAGTTGGAGGATCAGCTATCAAACACTTGCTTAAATTTTTCAGGCAAATTCTTTTGCAGAATCTACACTAGAAAAATAAGTGACTTCTCCCTTCAATACACCTTCTGCAAAATACACACAGCTCATACATTCCCTCCATATTCCCAACAAAGCAACCGCTCCTCTGTTGAGAGACTATCACAAGCTGCCAACTATAGTCTAAAAAATCATCTCAATTATGTGCCTCTTTCGTGTTAATAGTCTGGGTTTTCTTTTATTTAGTGAAAGATGTATTGCTTCGTTCTCTTTGATTGGTTGTTTGATTTATGGTCATATTAGTATGTGGTGTCTGTTTTTTGGGATCTTTTGTCTTGCGTGCTTAATAATGCTGATAACAGGATATAGATTAAGCACCAAATTTGTTTTGTTTCTTGTTGATCGATGCGATGACTTTTCAACCCTCAATATAGTCATATGTTTCTTTATTTCCATGTGAGTTTTTTGTTGCCGTGGGAGACTAGTTCTCCAAGTCCTTCTCAAAGCTAAGTTGGAATAATGTATGGGTCCGGTATTTGCTTTTCCTATTGTGGATTAATTTTGGACTCTCTCTTAGCCGACTTGTAGTTCTTATAAAAGAAAGGGTTTCGGTCCTTTGTAAATTGCCTCACAAGTCACAACACTAGCGCCGCACTCTCGGTCTTTTTGCGTGTGGGCAAGACCGTGAGATTAAGGTGGCAACGGAGAATAGCAAGAGAGAAAGAAAAAGAAGCATTGTGAAGTCGCAAAAAAATGGGAAAATTACAGTTTACCCCCTTAAAGTTGACAGCGTTTTTTTAATTCGAACACCAAAGTTTCAATTTTTGCAATTCACCCTCCCAAAGTTACAAATGTTTGTAATTTGACCAATTTTATCCAAAACTTCCCATATTGCCCCTAATTTTTATTATTTTTTTTAAAAAAAAAAATTAAAAAAAATTTGTGTGGTCCTCTAGTCATTTTTGCACCCCCAAATTTGTTTTGTTTTCATTGGAAAAAAAAAAATCAGGGGCAATATGGGAATTTTGGGATGATATTGGTTGAATTGAAAAAAAATTGAAACTTTGTGGGGGTGGATTGCAAAAATTTAAACTTTGATGTTCGAATTGAAAAACGCTGTCGACTTTGGGATGGTAAACTGTAATTTTCCCCAGAAAAATATATAGATCGAGACCGGCCGCCATTTTGTCGAGAAGAAGAATTTGTATTCATGTCTTGTATTCTCTTTAGAGAAGAATCTCTTTGTGTGATAGTGAGATTTGAGTGCGAGTTATTTTCTCGCTATTATATTTTTGTACTCTCTCTTTTATAGTGAATTTTTTCTTGATTGCTTCCGCCAATATTGGCGGACGTACCTCATTTGATATTGAGTGAACTACTTAAATCTTGATATTTTTTTTTTCACCTTATTTAATTGTAATTGTGATTGTGTTTTTGCATAACAAATATCAACAAGAAACATTCGTAGTTTTCTCGATGTGATTTTAGTTTCAGGAATTGGGGGAGGCTCTGGTGTTGGCGTTGGTGTTGGCGGAAGATCTTGTTTCGACATTAGACTTGAAAGTTTGCTTTTGTTTTGTGGGAAGTGTCATTTTAGTTGCAGTCTAAAACTAAAATGGAAGTCCAAAGCATGGGGATAGATTGCTGCTGCCTTCTGGGCTTCGATTTCATCCAACTGATGTTGAGCTAGTTATGTACTATCTAAAGATGAAAATCATGGGTAAAATGCGTGTGATTCCAGAGGTTGATATATACAAATTTCCCTCTTGGGAAGGTTCTTAATATATACTCTTTTGTCAACATGATTAGCTAATCGTGCCTCTCCTTATGTGTTTCTTACTAAAATGCACTTTTTCCTTCATCAGATAAATCTTTTTTGGGAATTTATTTCTATACTCTAAAGCTTGTTCCTTCCCTAAATGCCTAAATATAATATAAGAAGAAAAATTACAAAAGGACACTTGCACAGCAAATGCCTATAAGTTTCATAAACCATTGGATAGTTATGTAGTGTCCCGATGTGTTATTATAATCTTAAATCACCATAAGTATGGTATTAGAGCTAAATGTCTTGAATTTGAACCTTGATTATGTCACTTATTTCATTTCAATTTAAAAATTGCACGTGTTGGCCTCGTCTGAGCATACATGTAAAGAAGAATATTAAAGTGTTAATTAAATAATTAAATTTATCACTCCTAATCCACTTAAATTTTTAGATATCCTAAACTATTGAATATCACTGTAACTACCGATAAATTATGATAATCCTAAAAATACCCGTGTTCTCTCTCCTCTCATGGCCCCCGATCTTTCTTCTTAGAGTTTATTTGGAGTTGTGTTTAAAAGATAGACTTTTTAAGTAAAAAAAAAAAATGTTTTTTTTTTTTTGGCAAATGTTTTTATCATTTTTAGCCTTTTGTGTTTTTGATCTTTTTAGCCTTTTGGACGCGCTTTTATTTATTTTTTAACCAGAGGACTTTTTGAGTGTGAGTTCACGCCTCTCTCTCATGTTCTCTCTCCTCTCCCATTCTCAGTCAAGAATGGAGGACTGGACAAAAGAAATCAGCAACCACCACTCAACAAACGAAATCAATCCCACTTGAATAAAAAAAAAAAAATTAAAAATTAAAAAAAAACAAAAAAAAACAAAAAAAAAACAAAAATAGTAGAACCCATGCTTTGGGCCACTCACAAACACCACCGATCGAGAATAATCCTGCCGGGCGGCACGATTCTGCTAAGATGAAGAAGATGAGTGAGTGTGATTGACAGACAGAGACGAAAGGGAGGGAAGACGCAGACGAGAGAGAGAAAGAAGACGGAGAAGATAGCGATTGAGAGAAAAGAAACTATTATTATTATTATTATTATTATTATTATTTTACATGTAGGCACAAGAGGGTGGGAGAAGGATTTAAACTAGTGACTTTCGCTTTATGAGGTGTAGTCTCCATCTGATTAAGTTACCTCTGAAAGACAAAGAAACTATCGTTTTTGAAATAAATGAAAAAAAAAAAAAAAAAAAAAAAAAAGTTAAGGGTTAATTATCTTTTTAATACTTAAATTTTCGCTTTTATTATTTTTTTAACTTAGGTTTCAAATCATATTACATATGGTAGTCTTATGAGCGAAGATCAACTTTATACCTCTGTCAACCCAAAATAACGGATTTTCATGAGTCAGTCAGATGTCCTAAAACTTAATTAAAAAAAAAAAAAACTAATCCCTAAAAATAAAAAAATAAAAAGTGCTAGCCACTCCCATTTTAAACATGGAGTTTTCGGCCAGTCAGCCACCCTTTTTTGGCCATTGGGGGTGGCCAAAACCCCCTTCCCCATGACCAATCCTAGACTATGCCTGAGCTACCCCCAATGGCCAAAATGGGGTAGCCAACATTTTTTAATTTTTTTATGGTTTAGTTTTTTTAATTATTTTTTTAAAATTATTTTATTTTTAAGGACATGAGGCATTTTTATGTGGCAACACGTGTCACAAAATGCAACAGAGGTAGTAAAAGGTAATTAACCCAAAAACTAAAATATATAAATATTTGTTTTAAAGAAAATGATAAAGGCACAACCTAAACTCAACTTTGGCCCAACTTTTTCTTTTAAGTTTTTTTTTTTTAAAAAAAAAAAAATTGTCTGTGGAGGAGAGAGAGAGCCTTAAATTAAAGAGATAAACTTGGTCTAGAAGTTAGGTCAAAGTTGGGTTTAAGTTGTGACTGTATCACACCTCTTGTTTTAATCATATAAATAAAGATTGAGAAAAATTATTGTAAAGTGTTCAAAAATAAGGAAATAAAAAATAATTTTGTTTTTAAATTCTCAACATTCTTACTTTTTATATCAATGTACGTAATTATTTTTTTATTACTATTCAAATAAAAAAAATTACTATAAAAAAAAAATCACTTTTCTATACCAAATATTCTTACATTTTATATCACATTTCACATTATCACTTTTTATTACTATTCAAATAAAAAAATAAAAAAATCACCATCAAGGGCAGTGGTTCAATGGCCTGAGGAAATTTTCAAGTGGTCAAAGCATGTACTAGAGCGTGGTTCGAATCGTATGTACTACTACGGTCACACTCAACTAATAGCCACAATTAGTCTCCAAATCATCACTTTTATTACTATTCAAATAAAAAAATCACTATTTTTTTTTTTTTTTTTTTTTGCACTTTTCTATACTAAATATTCTTATTTTTCTCACATTTATCACTTAAGATGCCATTGCTCCCGTGACATGCCATTGCCAAACATAGCCATGGGTCTCTCTTTGAATTTATCCACTGTAGTCATAAACACAGCAGGCAGCTTAATCAACCCCTTGATTGGACTTAGATCGTGCCACCCAATATTAATTTTTTTTTTTTTTTTATAATTTTTTTTTTTAAAAAAAAGAGTTGCAATTCGTAGCCTCCCCGTTTGACAATCGCTTTTCCTTTGTACTCAAAAAAGTTAAAACTATCTATAAAGCAATCGCCTTTCACATGAACAAATAGCTTTTTTATTTTTATCTTACAAAAACTTTAAATAATTTCACATTTGTTAAAACAGTTTCCGGAGGAGTGAATTGCACGTTCTTCGAGGCAATGTAATGATGTTAATCTTTAATAACGTTCGTCGATGTTCTTCATGTTCCTACAACTACTTCAAAATAAAAACAATTAAGAGAACTCACCGGGTGTGTCGGCAGGATCTCATTCTGATGTCTAAGTCGGTCTCTGAGTAAAGTATGTGCGTAATGCACAATATTTCAATCTTTGGTTTATACTTGGAGACTTGGAGTATAGGCCTGGAGTAGGTCTTTTATCTCAACTTGAGGAAGGAGTGCTGAGTTGTTTGAGGAGAAGGATCCTCTCCATTTCATTTGAAATGGAGCGGATCCATTTAATTATTTTAAGAGGGCATTTTTATCCAAATGAAAAATAGGGAGCCCAAAAATGACAAAATTATCCCTTAAAAACAACTAACTTGTTCCTCTCCATTTCAAATGAAATGGAGAGGATCCAAGTCTGTTTGATTTGGACCCAGAGTCCTACTCCAATTCAACTTGGAGTAGGATTGTTAGCCGGATTCTTCAAAGAGTCTTAATTGGATTCAGATTGAGACTCTTACTCCAATTCAACTTGTATTTGATCCAAATTTCATGGGATAAGGCATGTCCTGGAATTTAGAGGGTTGAAACCTAGCTTCACTCTTCCTAGGTTTAAGGGATAAGAACTCTTTGTACCTTTCGTGTTGAAGTGATTGTCTGACTTTCTAGGGACATGTTTGTCCTGACACTTGTATGTAGATAAACCCTGATCCCGTGATATGCCCAATCCCGGGATTCAACCTTGTTGCCATTAGACATGTCCCCTCCCGGGATGACCCCATTCCCCGGAGTAACCCATTAATTTACTGTTTATATCGTCCGGGAGTATGATTCTTCGAGAGTCTTATTACTTGGGCCCTGAAATGTTAGCTCTGTGGGCTGGTCTGGCTTCGGTGTTGAGGTCCATTATTCTTTTGATGGGTTGCATTGAGTTGTATTATTCCTAACAACATTTATATTACATCAATTCGTTCATTTTTTCTTTATTTTCTTAAAAAAGAGTTGCAAAACACCCCAACACCTCAAAAAGATGTTATAAAATAAATAAATAAATAATTGGACATTTATTTTGCAAATATTTTCACTAAGTTGGCATGCTCCATCTACCATTAATTAAAAAAAAATCATCAATGAAACAAGCCAACTCAACAACGCGTACCTAGTCCCCAAGTGGTAGCTCAATCGGCTATGACCCACGCCTCATGAAGCGGAGGTTACTAGTTCGAATTTTTCATCCTCCTTTCCTTGTGTGGACATGTCAATAAAAAAAAAAAAAACGCGTACCCAAGGTGAAGTTTATAAAAAATAGCAAGTGGCTAGAAAGGGATTCATGCATTGCCTGGTCAAGAGTCTCTATATAGGCATGTCCCTAGAAAGGGACATGCTTGACTTTCTACAGCCGAAACTTCGGCCGTAGAAATTCAGACATCACTTCGGCTGTAGAAAGTCAGGCATGTCCCTTTCTTACTATGTTACAAACGGATTCATGGTTTTCTTCAACTTGTTATAAATTCCATTTGCAAAACATAAGCAGGACACTCAGATTCCCCATAGATCACCAAAAATGAGAATTTTCACACATTTGTCCCAACATGTTCAGAAATTTCTTCCCCAGCCACCGCAAGACGTAGAAGCAGGCGCCCAACCACTAGATTTGGAAGTGGTGCATAGCCATATGGTCGCCTTTTGCTTGGCATCAGCACCTGCAATAGCTTTGACATATGCCCAAATTCACTCCAAATTCTCTCCAATCTTTCACATGGTCTCTTTCTTATTCTTATTATGCTTTGCTTCGTTCCTTGTCAGCAAATTCATGAAGCCCAAGTTTTCTCTTATAGCCCGAGTGCTCGACCTTGTTAGTCTCTTCTTTGCGGTGATAGCTTTCGTCACATTCATTACAATTCCATTTCCTCTGTACCTTCAAATTATCACTTGGCTGCTCTATGCCATTTCTTTCCTCGCTATTTTAGTTTCCATTCTTTCCAAACTAGAATAGTAGTTGTTGACTGGTGAGGGGAATCTCCCATGAATTTCGATCTGGGTGTTCTATTTTTAACCGGGTTGAGCCACTGGGCATTGGGTTTCCATGTCCGGGTCTTTCAATTTGTGAACAAGAGATGCTTTTTAGGAAAAACGATGTAACCATTATTATGTTCAATAATTTGCTTTTGAGTTATTTTTAATATATATTTTTATTTTAGAAAATAACAATTTTAAACAAAGTGAGTCATTATGTTCAACAATTTGTTTTATATATATTTTAACGAATTGAAGCCTCTTAAAAGCCACTTCCAAAAAAAAAAAAAGCATGTTGGGTAATTATTCTATCTTATCATGCTCTAATAATTAATCTGTTTATATTTCCATGTTTTGTTGTTTTTTTCCTGTTATTTTTGTTGTTGTGCACTCCGATCGGACCAAGAGCTCAGGCCTCCTTCATCCTCTTCACTCCGTCACAGTCCGTTCACCTATGTGTAGTGCCACTCACCTCCTCGAAACTAGTTGGGTTTTTAGATCTAGTTTTTCCAAAACTAGATCTAGCCTCTTCGGTCAGTTTCCCACCATCACGCGTCAATCCACCTCATTCCTCGCCCTCTCAGCTTCCTAACGCCACCTCCTCCAGCCAAATCCGACCACCACGTGCCGCCGCGTGGATCTCACCTTCCAGTGCGTCTGCGCCATGCGCTTACCAGTGTTCGCCAAACTCCGCTCCTTGGCCGTAGCTACTGTTTTCTGATCTTTTTGTTGCTTTCTTGTTGTATTTCTTATGTACTTTCGTACTTTATTGCTTTTGTGTTTTGTGGATTACTGTCTCCTAACTTTTTATTGGTTTGTTTCTTTAGCGGAAACTTTTGTAATCGAATTTGTGTTGATTCCTCTATTTACAACAATCATGGTTACGGACTTTAGCATTGTTTTTATTGCTTCAACCTCCTTCCAGCGGTTGTTATTAGTTACAAGTAGGGGTTCATATAGGTTTGTCTTAATCTGTACTCCTTTTGCTTCTGAAATCACCTTGTGTGGCCCCTTGAGAGGACTGAGTAGCTTGTTTGTCCCATTTCCTACGTTTTGTAATTATTTTCGCACTACTTTGGTTTGTTTTGAGCCTATTGTTTGGAAGCCCTCTCATTTTTTTCGTTTTTAGGATTATCTCCTCCTTCTTCCTTTCGGATCCAGAGTGGAAATGATTATTTCTTGTAACCTTTTGCTTTTTTTTTTTTTAAATAATTAAAAAAAAAATTAATCTGTTAGAAAAAAGATAGGGGAAATTAACATGTATGCCTTTTTTTATTTATTATGATTTTGTTTTTTTGTACAAATTCAGGATTCAGATAAAAAAAAAAAAAAAAAAAAAAATTCAAAGTTATATAAAAATAATTACGGAAGTGAGTACATATATAGACCAGTGGGGTGTTGACATTGGAGAACGCTCAGTGGGGTGTTGTCGTTTTCATCATCTTGATTGTATTGCATATATAAATTGAGTCAGAGACAAAGTTGCAGCTAGTTAATTAATGTTAAATTATGAATTGTCCTAAAAACTTAAGCTTATTAGAAGTGATAAATTTTAATCACTTAATTAATGTGTGTGGGCTCAAACTTAATTTTAATAGGTGAGACTCAACACGTAGAATATTTAATTTAAATTAGGTGAATTGACGGAGTCAAAGTTAGATCCGAAGATTATTTGGATCAGATACCATGTTAAATTACCAATTGTCCAAAAAACTTAAACTTATAGGATGAGATAAATTTTAACCACTTAATCATTAGTTTAACAATTAAGGCATATTAGATATATAGCAAACCTCAACGTCTGTTAACTGCTCACAGCCGAGTTTATAATTAAAGTTATACAATTACAAATACAAGCAGTACTGCTCTACACATTGGGTAGGCATCATACACAAACACTGCTTATTATAATACCAAATACAGTATTTATTGAGAGCAGCATTAAAATAAAAAGATTATTTCAGAATATTTATATGAGGGACTTGATATATATCATCAGCTATATTCTGTGCATCGGTGCTAGCTCCATAAAACCCTCGCACTGGGTTTTGGAGTAGGGGCCAGACCTTGAGCTTTCGGTTTGGGTTTTAGGTTAGGGTTCTAGTTTGGGCTGGATCAAGAACCCTGAACCAATTCATTTTAGTCCTTGGAATTTTATTCATTCATGTAAATAGTGTATTAATTAATTTATCTTCTTATATTATCATATTAAAAACAAAAATATATATATTTACTCATTTTTGTAATGTTAATGCTATTAATTCACAATTCAAATATGTACTTGTATATAAAAATAAAAAATAAAAAATAATAACTAAAGTAAAAATTTGTAATTACTATTTCCTATTTCATTTAGATTATAGGAATATAATCTATTAAACTAACGATTAAATGATTAAATTTACTTCTTCTTATGAACTTAAGCTTTTGTGATAACTGGTAATTTAACATGGTATCATAGCCAAAGGTCATATGATCGAATCTTGATTCTGTTAATTCACTCCCCATTTAAATTAAATATTTCATGTGTTGGGCCTCACCTAAAAGAGAGTTTGAGTACACACGAGAAAAAAAATATTAAACTAATAATTAAATGATTAAATTTACCTCTTCTAATAATCTTAAACTGATTGCCCAAGAGATAGAATATCAAAAATTATTCCAATATGAGAAGCGGCAGGTGGGGTTATCTAACTTTTTTTGAGACCCCCACATTGATGTTAATAAAAAGCAATAGAGATCGTCGATATCTCACGTTTCTTACAGAAACGAACAAAAAAAATTAGTCTTTCGCCAACGATTAGACACCGCAAAGTGGAAGTGAGGAAGTTGCAATGAAAGAAGTTTGGTCCGAAGGCCCCGTGTCCAACCCTTATATAAACCTCAACCATTCTATAGCAATTAGCAAGGCACTTCCAAATTAAGGAAGCGTACGGGTTTGCTAATTGCTAACACCCAAAATGACGATTTTCACAAGTTTTTCCCAACTTTTTCAGATATTTCGCCGCCAACGCCGGCACCCACCTCCCGATGTAGAAGCAGCACCTCAACCACATGGTTTGGAAGTGCATAACCATATTATAGATTTGGCTAACATAATGGTCACCGTTTGCTTGGCGTCAGCACCCACAATAGCTCTCACATAAGCCCAACTTCACTCCAAATACTCTCCAACCTTCCACGTTGTCTCTTTTGAATTCTTATTATGCTTTGCTTTCTTACTTGTTAGCAAATTCATGAATTTCAAGTTTCCTGTGATAGCTCAACTGCTCGACCTTGTTGGTATTTTCTTTGGAGTGACAGCTTTTTTCACATCCATTACAATTCCATTTCCTCTGTACCTCCAAATTATCACTTGGTTGGTCTATGCTATTACCTTCCTCGCGGTTTTTGTTTCCATTCTCTTCTCACTAGAATATTACTAGTTAGTTTACTGGTTTTTTTTTTTTCCTTTTATTAGTAATAATAATAATAAAGCTCAGATGGAAATATGACGGCTCTGTTTGGTTACCAAATAAAGCTTTGAGCAGAAGAAATGAAACCAAATGTCGAGTTAAGAGACTAAGAAGAATGAAGTTTTCAGCTTATCTTGCAAATATGACGGCTCTGGTTACCAAATAAAGCTTTGAGCAGAAGAAATGAAACCAAATGTCGAGTTAAGAGACTAAGAAGAATGAAGTTTTCAGCTTATCTTGCAAATATGACGGCTCTGTTTTTTTTTTTTTCAGTTTCTTTTCTTCCAGTTTCCTATCTACAAAACAGAGCAGACCTTTTTCTCTCTGTCTAGCGGATCTCAATATGGGTTGACCCGCGGGTCTCGTGGTCTTCGGGTTGGATAAATAATGGGCTGGACAGATCGGATCTGGATCTTGGGGCGGGACAGTTGAAGCTTGAAGGGCCCACTAGGGGTTTTGGTCCTTTGGAGTTTTCAGTCCGATCGTTGCTGGTTGTTTTTTTTTTTTTTTGTTGAACATTCAGGTTAGATTTCTATATATGTTTGTGCTCGATCAAGAACCCTAATCCGAACTACTTTACGATGTAGCCCAAGATGTGCTTTTTTTTTTTTTTTTTTTTAAGAGTGAAAGATGTTCTGTTTATACTTTCATGCTGTTTTGTTTTTACTTTCATGCTGTTTTTCCACTTGTAGTGGCAAAGATGCACCCTATCCCTCTTAGTTTTGTTTTTACTTTCATGTTGTTTCACGTTCCTGATTATCCAAAAAAAAAAAGAAAAAAAGAAAGTCAAAAGTAGCGTAGACAGGCCGACAGTGTCTAATCCTCTCAGCACTTTGCATCTTCTACCAATAATAATCTTTAATGATTTAAGGTAAAATCAGTGTTTACAGACACTCAAGATTAATCTGGAAACCAGCTGCAGATCAACAGCAGCTAACTTCCCACCTAACTTTCTGAAAAAGCTTCTCCTTAGTTTGTATAATACTATAATAGTCTCCTCTCCTTCCATATATTGAAAACTGAAGCACAGCTTTCAATCCTTTCCCTTTCCATTCTCTAACTCCTCTCTCTAAAATAGCTTCCCATTCAGTTGGAGGATCAGCTATCAAACACTTGCTTAAATTTTTCAGCCAAATTCTTTTGCAGAACCTACACTCAAAAAATAAGTGACTTCTGCAAAATACGCACAGCACATTCCCTCCATAGCCCCAACTAAGCAACAGCTCCCCTGTTCAGAGACTGTACTTCACGAGCTGCCAACTATAGGATGAAGGCTTAGGTTTTCCCCTTTTCCTTCTTGTGTTTAAGCTGATTGTTTTTCATCTTATTTCACACGCTAGGGTTTTCTTGGATTTTGCTTTCTCTATTTTTATCAAGAGTACATTAATTTAATATACGCGGTTGAACACAATTTTAGCCTAAAAACCTAAGTTAATGGGCTAAAATTCACCAATTAGATGAATTTGGTGTTTCACCAAGAACGCAGAGTCTCACCACATAAAAGAGCAATCACAACTCTCAAGTAACAAAGTAACTGTTTATTTCTCAATCATAACCTCCCAAATACAATTGAAACTTATGCTTATATAGACTAAAACACTAAACCCTAATCCTAATGTGACTGACTTTTAGGCCAAGCTTATTATTAAATACGGACTCTAAAAACATAAATTAAATATTAAAAACCATTACAAAATAATATTAACTCTAAACTAATATTCTTTATTCATTCTGCATCAAAGGTCCACTTAACTATTATTTTCTTTTATATTTTCTCAATGTGGGACTCAACATTTACAAGTACACTTCCAACAATTTTCCCCTCCCAAATACAATTGAAACTTATGCTTATATAGACTAAAACACTAAACCCTAACCCTAATGTGACTGACTTTTAGGCCAAGCTTATTATTAAATACAGACTCTAAAAACATAAATGAAATATTAAAAACCATTACAAAATAATATTAGCTCTAAACTAATATTCTTTCTTCGTTCTGCATCAAAGGTCCACTTAACTATTATTTTCTTTTATATTTTCTCAATGTGGGACTCAACATTCACAAGTGCACTCCCAACAATCTCCCTCTCCCTTGTAAGTCTCTTCACATTGATCCAACTCCCTCTCACTTGTGAGTCTTTATACATTTTTAAAAGTGTCTTGCATCAAGAGTTGCAAATGCAGACACAACTCCAAACCCGACGTTTCCAGACACCGGTCCCATGAAGTTAACCATGGCTCTAATACCACCAAGGTTTCTCAACTGTTTGGCAAATAACTCAACACAAGTAATACTTACACCTCATCATCTAGTGTAAGTTTCATGGTCAACAACTCATTCAACAATCTCTACAAATTACTCAGATGCTCTGTAACACTATGCTCATCTTTGTACTTCAAATTCACAAGCCTTCTTATCACAAAGACTTTGTTTTGAGAAGTCTTTTGTTTATAAAGACTCTTTAACTTCTGCTAAAGAATGTAAGCATTAACTTCTTTGACTACATGATGAAAGACACTTTGATCAACCCACTGCCTGATATATCCAACGGCTTTCCTATTCAATTTCTTCCAATCTTCGTTGGTTGCAACAATTGATTTGACACATTTCAACTCAACGGGGTTAAACAACTCCTTATAATACAAAATATCTTCCGTCATAGTCTTCCAAATTGAATAATTGGAAGCCGACTCCTCCATTTTATTTACACAAGAACTTCACACGAACAATGAACCGAAGGCTCTGATACCACTTTTTTAGGGGTGAACACCAATTTCAGATACACAACGGAATTAGTCTACTCCTCTTTATGGAAATTAAATAGTCACACTAGCACCCAATAATAAACTCCCAATGCAAAATAATAATAAAGCAGCCCACAAGCAAGACACCAAGATTTTTAGTGGAAAACCCTCCAATGCGAAGATAAGTCCAATCAAATCTTCCACTATCAACAATAATTAGTTTACAATTGTTATCACCACATCAAGAATACATGCATTCTTAGATTAAACATAAATTCATCACCTTAAAAGTAGATTCCAACAAGAATAAAGAAAGATCTCATCAACTAAGTGTTAGCAACCAAGTGACTGGAGAGGAAGTCTCACAATCGATACCAATCAATACGTAGCACTCGTCATAAAATTGTATCACGATCGGACTACAAATGACCTTCCAATCTCTTACGGATGTGATTAGGCGAAACCTTTTTCTCTTTTTTTCTTTTTCTTTCTCTTTTTTTCTTTTCTTTCTCTCCTTCTGGCGTGCGGGCTATTCTTTTTTTTCTTCTTCTTCTTCTTTTGTCTCTTATAAACACACGTACCATGTGTTTCTTTTATGCTACAAACATAAGAGGGACCACCCAAAACTTTTGTGGAAAGCGTCATTTTAGTTGCAGTCTAAAGTAGAGTTAGTTCATCGTTTCTATGGAAGGTATTTTTGTTTACTTGTTGGTTAAGGTACAGGTGATTACCCATTGTTATCTTCCTTGCTCGTGAGGAATTTGCATGCTAGTTTATGAAGTTATGGCATTGTGGAACAATATTTTGAATTTCTTGATGGGGGACAGATTGCTGCTGCCTCTTGGGCTTCGATTTCATCCAACTGATGTTGATCTAGTTACGTACTATCTAAAGATGAAAATCATGGGTAAAAGGCTCCATTTTGAAGTGATTCCAGAGGTTAATATATACAAATTTCCCCCTTGGGATCTTCCAGGTACATGGCTAGATTCTTATATATATATATACTCTTTTGTGAACATGATTAGCGTATTGTGCCTTTCCATATATGACTCTTACTAAAATGCACTTTTTACTTCATAGATAAATCTCCTTTCGAAATTGATTTCTATATTTTAGGCCCTGTTTGACTTGCGGAATAGACCTTTAGAATGGACTAGCTAATTCAAGTATAATTATTCATTTGTTTAGTAACACACTATTCTTGGGAATAGTTTATTCTCATGGGACTACTAATCTCATACACACAGGATTAGTTAAGCCACTTATTCCTTAGCTTAATCTTTAAGGAATAAATAATTTTTTCAAAAATACCTATAT
The DNA here is from genome assembly GCF_901000735.1 of Corylus avellana. Lineage (NCBI taxonomy): Eukaryota > Viridiplantae > Streptophyta > Magnoliopsida > Fagales > Betulaceae > Corylus > Corylus avellana. The sequence continues at coordinate 3,447,153 of NC_081551.1, read as the reverse complement.
AATTTTATTTTTTTTTAACTTAAAAAAAATAAAAAAATATGAAAAATAAAGTTGGTGGCTTGACTACCCATTGGAGTGGTTGGCCACCAACAGAAAAGGTCAGGGGTGGTCGCATCACCTGAGACACCTCGGGGGAGTAAAAAAAAGAAAAAAAAAAGGAGAATAAATACAAAAAAAAAAAAAGAAGTTTTTTTGGCATAAATTACAAATCGCTCGTGCAGTATAAAAAATGTAGATAAATGCAAAATCAAAACATGTGGTTGGCCCAAGGCTCCGTTTACTTCAACGTAAAATGGTTTCCAGAAAATGATTTCTGCATTTTACAGTGTTTACTTCAACGTAAGATGGTGGTCAACGGAAAATATTTTCCTTTTGATTGAAAACTCTTCTTTAATTTTCGGAAAATGATTTACGGTTTTGAAAACCGTAAACCATTTTTCGACTGTGAGCATCTCATTCTTAAATCGATGGACCTTGCCAGAACCCGCCGAGAACCTCACCAGGACTTGACCAGGACTCGCCCAAGACCCGCTCGAGACCGCGCCAGGACTTGCTCGGGACCTGACCGGACTTGAACGGGACCCACCATGGACTTCACCAGGACCTGCCAACCCATGACTTGCCCGGGACCTGCCTGGGACTTGACTAGGACCTACCCGGGACTCGCCTGGAACTTGACCGGGACTTGCCAGGGACACCGCCGAGACCTGCCCGGGACTTGATCGAGACCCCGCCGAGACCTGACCAGGACCCGCCCTAGACATGCCCAGGGCCAGCTCGGGACCCGACAAGGTCTCGGGACCCCGCTGGGACCTGCCTAGGACCCCGCACGAGACTTGCCCGGTACTTGACCAGGACCCCGCCGGGACTTGACCGGGACCCGCTTGAAACCTGACCGAGACTTGCCCGGGACCCGCCTAGGACCTGACCAAGACTTAACCGGGACCCGCCTGGGACTTGACTGGGACTTGCCTGGGACCCCACCGGGACTTGCCTGAGACCCCACCAGGACTTGCTCGGGACTTGCCTGGGACCCGCTTGGGATCCGTCGGGACCCGCCTGGGACCCCACTGGGACCTGCCTAGGACCTAACCGTGACCCTGTTGGGACTTGACCCTGACCCACCCAGGACCTGACCAGGAATTGCTCGGGACCTAACCTGGACTCTCCTGGGACCAGCCCAGAAGCTGACCGAGACCGGCCCGGGACTTGACCGAACTTGCCCTAGACTTGACCGAGACTTGATCGACACCTAACCAGGACCTGCCCGAGACTCGCCCGGGACCCCGCCGACACCCGCCCGGGACTTGCCCGGTCGGGTCTCGGTCAAGTCCCGTTTAGGTCCTGGTCAAGTCCCGGGTAGGTCGCGGTCAAATCCCGACAGGGTCCCGGGCGGGTCCCGGTCAAGACCTAGGCAGGTCCAGACGAGGCCCCGGACAAGTTCTGGTCAAGTCCCGGCAGGGTCCCGGGCATGTCCCTGTGTGGTCCAAAACAAGTCCCGTGCATGTCCCTGCGGGGACCTTATTGGAAAATATATATATATTAAAAAAAATTATTTTCTATGTGCGCGGTAAACACCGTAAAATGTTTTCGACTAAACATTTTCAGGGAAAATGGCTTCCCTGAAAATATTTTTCGACGGAAACCATTTTACGTCGAAGTAAACGGAGCTTGAATTACAAATTATTTCATATCATATGAAAGTGAAATCAAAGGTTCCTAAGATATGCCAAAAGAACAATTTAGTCCATGAAGTCAAATTCCGCTAAAAAATTTTGACGAATTCTCTTAAATGTCATGTCAACGCCTATAAAAATGATGATACCACTGTTAGTTTGAGGAGTTTTTTTTATATTTTTCCTAAAACTAATTACGCAAATGAGTACATAGAGTATTCTCCCATGTCAATGCTTGTTCAGAGTCTGAACAAGTCTAACACGAGGGCCATGCAACGGGCGCAGCAACGGGGCCTATGTGTTGCGGGTCTAATGACAGGATTTTAATTAAAGATTAGAATAACTTAAAAGAGAATAAGTTATCATTATTCATAACGCTAAGATTATGATTAGGATTTAAATATTGGGATGCGGATATATTTAGGAACTGGAAATTAAATCAAAAAATGGGCATGGGGTGTATTGTGCGTGACCATGAAGTTGTAAGATGATTGAAGTTGCATACTGATCTTTGGGCTTTCGAAATGTCATTTTGGAAGGGGATTCTTTGAGATTGTTAAAGATTTCAACCAAGGCGTACGGTATATCAATGGGGTCTATATGGGCAAGTTATTAATGATGCCAAATTTCTTTTAACTAGTTTTCACTCCTGGGAAGTTCATCATCATGTTCCTAGATCGTAGAGTAAATTAAACTATGCAGCACATGGGTAATGGGTTGGCTAAACTAGCTTTAACTCTTGAAGGGGATCAGCTCGATCTGGAGAGATGATTTTCCTATATGTGTTAATCGTGAAACCGTTCTTGCTGAGCAAGAGAGTTTGTATGATCTTTGAATTATTGCATGGATGACGTTTTCAGAAAAGGTAATTTATTTTTTAATAAATTTGAGTGTCTAATTTGAGACACATTAGTAGTATATATGGAAGGCTATATATATTGTCACTTTAAAAATTTTGGAAATGTAAGTGCAAAATGGATGATAGTTCAATGGCCTAAAAATATATATATATTTCCCTTTTATTTTGAATAGTTTTTAGATTCTGATTGGATAAGATGCTTGCCCTAATGACAAAAAATTGACATCAGGTTATTGTGTTTCTTGGACTAAACTTGCTTTCATGGAGTTCAAGAAAGCATTCTAATTAATGTGTCTCATTCAAGCACAAAATTAAAATTTAAGGCGTACGTTAGCTAATACCTCAGCCGATCAGCTCATTTTGACTCAGTCCTTACCTGGTGAACATGGTGTTTCTTTGCATCGAACACCAATCTTCCACTGATAATATTAATTGGTGCGACTTACCTGACATAGAATCCCATTTTTCATGCTCATGCGAAGCATATATAAATAGATTACCATTTTGTTACAGACAAAGTTGCAGCTAAAGCATATTAGATGTAGATTTTCTGTGTAGCAAGGATTAGCTTACTGACATTCGATATTCTCACCAAGCCTCTTCATATCCCAACTTTTGCATTCCTCAAAGCAAACCTCAACGTCCGTTAATTGCAAACAGTCGAGTTTATAATTAAGGTCATACAATTACAAATACATGTACTGCTCTACACATTGGGTAGGCAGAATCATACACAAACACTGCTTAATTATTATAATACAAAATACACTACTTATATATTGAGAGAGAATGAAAATAAAAAGATTATTTCAGAATATTTATATGAGGGATTTGATATATATCATCAGCTATATTCTGTGCATCCATGCTAGCTCCATAAAACCCTCTTCTTGATAGTCCAACGCAGTATAACCCATTCTTTCCCTTCCAGTGGTTAGGGTAACTTGGCTTTAGAAGCCCATAATCGTTCAAAACTTCAAAAGATAATCGTCCCCTTGCTCCAAAACTATACAACAGTTTACTCAGGACTTCAACTTCTTTATAACATCTTCTTTTCTTTTTTTTTTCAAATATATATATATATATATACTTGCAGGACCAGTCATCAAGCATTGCAGGACCAGTCATCAAGCATTCCATAAAAGGAAAGAAGAGCTTCAAGAAAATATTAAATAGTACATCAAATGCACGTGCTAATGCTGCCACTATTGGTTTCCTAAATTTTACCTTGAAGACAACCACTTAGTACATGTTTTGTCAGGATGTTGTCAGAATTTTACAAAAAATTGACAGACAATCTAAGATGAACGTAATTACCCAAATAAATAGATTGAAGTAAAATCCTTTTTATTCCGCCATCGACAGCTTGGTCGCCACTAGACTCATAGTCTATTCATCAAAGGCGGGGTTTTGGGTGGCGAAGGGCGGCCAATTGGGCTTGTCATTTTCGTTGGCACTCAGTTTAGGAGTAGGAGTTCGGACCTTGAAGCTTGCGGTTTGGGGTTTTAGGTTAGGGTTCTTGTTTGGGCTGGATCAAGAACCCTAACCCAATTCATTTTAGTCCTTGGAATTTTCTTCAGTAAATAGTGTATTAATTTATCTTCTAATATTAGCATATTAAGAACGAAAACATATACTCTCTCCCGTAGTTACGATTTGTGTGTACCATTTAGATTAACTTTTACTTAGATTTTTTTTTCTTTTTTCTTTTTTTACATCATATTTACTCCCATTTGTAATGTTAATGTTATCAATTCACAATTTAAATATGTACTTGTGTAAGGATTTAAGTATTAACTTTATGTTATAAATATTTTTTTATATATGATATTGAGTTTTTAATCTTCATTATTACGTGGATAGATCTATTATTATGAAACACCTCCCCAACTAGTTTTTTCCTTTTTCTTTTTCTTTTTTTCATAAAAAAGCTCAAATGGATTTCAAGTTGGGTGTTATTCCTTTCTAACCGGGTTGACACGTGGGTTTCATGGGCAATCGGGTTGGATCGAGCCTAGTCTGAGCAGATCAGGTCAAGGCATTTTATCTTGGGGCGAGCCCTGCGGGGCATTTTTTTATTTTTTTATTTTTTATTTTTGGAATTAGATTTTAGGGTTGAAAACTTTATTAGTATTGGGTTTGCAAAAGAGAGCAACACATAAAGCGCATAGCAAAGTTGGGGGAGGAAGTTACGACTCCCTCCTCCCCGCCCCCTTTCTCTTTCCCCCTTCCCCCTTATTTTTTTCGCCTTCACTGTAGATCAACCAGAGCGCGTGTGTCAATGGTCATCGAGGTGCATTGCATGTTTGGCCGGCGTTGGCGCGTGAAGGTGTGTTGGGGTTTTAGTTATTGTATTTTCATTGTTTTTAAATAAGAATGTATTATATATAGATCTGCTTTTAGTAACGATTTATGGGGTGAAGTTTTATTCCTTTTCTTAGGTTTTGTTTTCACGAATTTTTAAAAATAACGTAATTGGTTTCCAATCGGTATTTTATTTTCTTATGGTTCATTTTCTGTAAGCAAACCATACACTGATGATGAAAGAGTTATCAGACAAAAAGAATAATTGTCACTATGGAAAAGGCAGCGAATGAGATTGCGATTGATAAAGCATTAGTTAGCATATATATATATAAAATAAATTAAATTAAAAAAAAAAAAAAGGAATTAATAACCTGGCAAGGGATAGGGGAAATGCTAGGTGTTCTTCTAGTGTTCTCCTGGTGTCCTCCCAATTGTGATATAGCTTTTAAAATTATCGTTAAATTTGAGATTATCATTATTGACTTGATTTTAAAAGTCACATCACAGTTGTGAGGACACTAGAAGAATACTAGAAGAACACCTAGCATTTCTCAGCGGGTATTGACGTTATTCGTCGAAATTTGCTGTAGATCTGAAACTGATTGAAATGGTGACTTTTCAGAGATATTGTCTTACAATAGCCCGAGATGATATTTTATACGTCATAAATAATGTTTGAGATGTGAAGATTCCAAATTGTATCTTTGGTATTGTACGTAGCATTTTGTCTCATTTGATTGTTATATCAATGAAGAGATAATTCGTTCAAAAAAAAAAAGTATTGGTTTGCACATTTTTATTTTTTTCCACCTGGGGTTTAAATCTTACCATAAATGGTGTATGACTTACTGGAAAAGACCAACTTAATACCCCCGTTAGGTTCTATCACACGTGTCATCACATAAAAAGTCATATGTCCTAAAAATTAAAATTAATTAAAAAACTAAAACCTATATATATA
>NC_081551.1:3431023-3441330 GCF_901000735.1 Corylus avellana | reverse complement strand
AAAAAAAAAAAAAAAAAAAAAAAAAAAAGGTGCAAACTCAAGTAGTAATAAAGTATTTAACCCTAGATTTTTTACAATTTTTTTTTTCCCAAACTAGGGAAATGGAAGGGGGCCAAGGGGCTAACATGAGTTCAAAATAGAGTACAAATTATAAGTAAAAGAAACAAAGCCGAAAACTTTGTGAAAACTGGCCATTTAACAGTTATATGGGCTCTTCTACCTATTAGCCTTCTTCATAACTTTTAGGTTTCGTTTGGCTCATGGAATGGATATATATATATTCTTGGAAAGTTAGGAAGTTGGAATTAAATAATTATTCATATTCTTTAATTTGATAGCAACACATATTTTATAACTGAAATTTAACCAAAATTACTAAAAAGTTCATATATATTCCAATTTTTCCTAAACTTAAATTAAAAATTAAAAAATCGTTGAATGGTGGGAAGCAAAGCAGACCATGAGGGTGGCACTTCAACCCCGGAGGGCGTCATGGTGCACTCACAAGGCACTCCAACGATGGCCGTAACCACTTATGGAGGGGCTGGTCTTGGCCACCCCAAATGGCACCGGGGGTGGTGCAGCCACCCCAGGGCCAACTTTGTGTTGCCGAACACCAATTGTGTTGGTTAGCCACCCACAAATTTAATAAGCTTTTTAAATTTTTGTTTTAAATTTTTAAGTTTGAAAGAAAATAAATAAATAAAGATTTTTTAAAAAATGTGGTGTATGTTAAGGATATAAATCATTTGGAATAAATGTTGATTTTGTATTTCCTAAATCAAGGGATTTAGATAATATTTCTTAACTCTGATTTAAATGATATGTTTGTATTTCAAATATTTCAAATCACAGGTAAAGTTCTATAAATAGAGATGTGTACTCACATCATATATATGTAGTCAGGCTTTGATGTGTGGATGTAGGCTATATGCATTATTAGTTTGAGTTAAATACTCTTTTGCCTCTTGGGGTTTCAACACTTTATTTTTTCCACTTTAGGGTTTCATTTTTATCACAAGAGTTATGTGTGATTTTCATAAAGACCAAGAAGGTTTTTCTGTTAAAATTCGGTCCAAAACTTAACGGAACACCATGCCAGCACCAATCAAATGTTGTCACATGTCATATAATTAATTTTTTAAAAAATATATTTTTTTACAAAATTAAAAATATTAAAAAAATTATATTTTTTTCAAAAAAAAAAAAAAAAAAAAAAATTTGTTTGAGGAGGGTCCTTCCAACGAATCCAACCCATTACGAGCCAACTGTTGATGCAAGTTCAATGAAGATCTTTCTTCCTTTCTTTGCTGATTTTCGTGCTCAATTTTAGCCATTGGAGGTTCTGTCGTTGTCTCATTCCTTGTAGATGACTGAGCATAAGTGCTGGGATCAGGGTACGCAGGCAACCAAGTGGGTATATGCTCACCTGGAGGTTCTTCCCCAATTTGCAAAAAACTTGGAGTTAGCTTTCGGTCTTTAACAGCGGGAAACTGAGGAAGAGAATACGCAAATGGGATATGATCAGCTTTACCAACATACTGAGCAATTTCCCTAACTGTGTCTGAAGTTGCGAGGCAATGCTCAATATCTGCAGCACCCAAAAATCCTCTTATGCCTAACCCAAATCCTCCAACACTTGAATAATATCAAAAACGTTGCACTCTGTTCTACCCGCTTGATTAACGTAGTAATGTGCGGTCTTCCTATCTGGCCTGTTTGGGGGTGGGTGGCAAGGCCTTTTTTTTTTTTTTTGAAAAAAATATAATTTTTTAATTTTTTTAATTTTTTTTTAAATAATAATTATATAACACATGGCGACATTTGATTGGTGCTGATATGGTGTTCCGTTAAGTTTTGGACGGAATTTTAATGGAGGTACTATCTTGATTTTTATGAAAATCACATGAACCTCCTGTGATAAAAATAAAACACTAAAAGGAAAAAAAAAAAAAAAAAAAAAAAATGTTGAAACCCTAAGGGGCAAAAGAGTATTTAACCCTATTAGTTTTTATATGATATCAGAGCTAATCAGCTAATGCCAATTTTTAGATTATGGAATTTTTTTTTTTTCTTCTTTTTATGTTTCTTATCTTTTTTTCTTTCTTTTTTTTTTTTTTTTTCTTTTTTGGAATTGTTTTCACAATCACAAAAACCTCTTAGATTTCTAATATTATATGGTATCCGAGTTAATAGGCTAACACCAATGGTTAGATCTTGGATTACAATTTTTTTTCTTTACTTTATTTTTCTCCTCTAATCATTTTCTTCTCTGATTTGATGCATGGTGCTTTTGAACGAATTGCCGATGCTTTTAGATGCGTGGTGCTTTTGGATGCAGCTGATGCTTTTGGATGGATGGTGCTTTTGGATGCAGCACCATGCATCAAATCCAAAGGACCAACCAAAAGCATCAGCTTCGTTCCGCTGTGCAAAGGGGCCTGTGCTTTTGGTATTTCAATTCAGCTGTGCATGCAAAAGGGCCTGCCCGTTTCTAGCCATGGCCCCACAAAGGGATTCATTGTTCTTTTCAACTTCTGAGATGTTTATAAATTCCCTTTGAAAAACATTAGCAGGACACTCGCAATCCCCACAGGTCACCGAAAAATGAGTATTTTCACACATTTGTGAATAAGAGTAGCTGTTTAGACTTTAGAGGATCCTCTCTTGTAATCTCTATTCCCTACTCAATTAGAGGAAAAAAAAAAAGTTGCCGTTTGGGCAGAACGTGTAACCATAAGTCAAAAGATCTTCTTTCTCTTTAATTTTTATTTCAGGTCTATGTTGTAGAGATACGCCTGGACAAACATAATTAAAAGTAATTCTAAATCCTTATTTTCACTGCTAATTGACGGATTTAGGGAGACTGGTAGTGGCCTTGGTCGCCTCCCAAATGAGAAGAAAAAAAAAAAATTTAAAGCAAAAAAAATATAATTTAAGGCATTTTTTACTATTTAGTCCCTCCCAACAAAGTTTTAGCACTTGATCCCTCCCCAAATTGAAAGTTGGCTCCCTCCCTGCAGCTGCTTATTCCATAGCATTTAATTTTATAGGCTAACAGTGATATGAAATGCTATGAGGAGGGGTATGTAACTGACAACTCCAGCTCGATTAAAAAAAAAAAGACTAACAACTCCAGCTCAGAATCCACGTAATAGAGAGTCTACGCACATCGCACTAAGTAAGGTAGTATTACTATTACCAACGAGGAAGGTGCAACGAAATTACGCCATTCCAAAGTTTTGGTCAAAGGAAGGAGCTGAGGCAAAGTGTTCTATTAAATTATGTGTTTTATTAAATTATGTATATATAGCAAGGCACTCGCAAACAAAGGAAGTGCAGTTTAAGGCATCCCATTTTAGCTAACACCCGGCCAAAATGAATATTTTCACACGTTTTTCCCAACTTTTTCAGAGATTTCACCGCCAACGGCCGCAGCCATCTCCCGACGTAGAAGCAGCCCCTCAACCACGTGGTTTGGAATTGAAAATGGTGCATAACCATATTAGCGATTGGGCTAAGATAATGGTTACCTTTTGCTTAGCATCCGCACCTGCAATGGCTCTTACATATGCCCAAATTCACTCCAAATACTTTCCAACCTTCCACGTGCTTTCTTTCTTGTGCTTATTATGCTTTGCTTCCTTATTTGTCAGCAAATTCATGAATTCTAAGTTTCCTGTGATTGCCCAATTGCTCGACCTTATTGGCGTCTTCTTTGGAGTAACAGCTTTTTTCACAGCCATTACAATTCCACTTCCTCTATGCCTCCAAATTATCACTTGGCTGCTCTATGCCATTACCTTCCTAGCGGTCTTTGTTTCCATTTTCTTCTAACTACAATGGTACTAGTTCACTGTTTTTTTTTTCTTTTTTTATTAATAATAATAAAGCTCAAATGGAAATATTCGTCGGCTCTGTTTGGTTACCAAAGAAAGCTTTTAGCAGAAGAAATGAAATCAGATCATGTCGAGTTAAGAGACTAAGAAGAATGAAGTTTTCAGCTTATCTTGCAATTTCTATTTTCTGTTTCTTTTCTTCCAGTTTCCTATCTACAAAACTGAGCATACCTTTTTCTCTCTGTCTAGCGGATCTCAATATGGGTTGACCAGCGGGTCTCATGGTATTCGGGTTGGATAAATAATGGGCTGGACAGATCGGGTCGAGGCTTTGGATCTGGATCTTGGGGCGGGGCAGTTGAAGCTTGAAGGGCTCACTAGAGGTTTTGGTGTTTTGAGTCCAATCATTGCTGTTTTTTTTTTTTTTGTTGAACATTCAGGTTAGGTTTCTAGGTTTGTGCTGGATCAAGAACCCTAAGCCGAATCACTTTACGATGTAGCCCAAGGTGTGCTCGTTTTTTTTTTTTTTGATTAGAGTGAAAGATGTACTGTTTATACGATATTAAACTATGGAGGTACTTGATAGGCTGATATTTAACATGTTTTTTTTTTTCGTTACCATTTACTAAACATTTTAAAAAAATATGTTTGATGATATTAAAATTTGTACGGCCAATTATATGCTAAGGAAACCTTGAAATTACTTAAACAAGTGACTGGGAGGCCTGCCATTAATTTTATGTTTTAATTATTTGTTAATATTTTTAATTAAAATAAAAAATTTAGCAAAGAGAGCCTTATTCAACAATTCATCGATTACCAAAAGTCAAAAGTAGTATAGACAGGCCGACACGGTCTAATCCTCTGAGCACTAATTTGCTTCCTCTACCGATAAGATTCAAGAACCAAGCAACGCTTTTCTTGGGGGTTTTTTTATTTTTTATTTTTATGAATGAATAATCTTTACTAAGGTAAAATCAGTGTTTACACTCCAGAATAATCTGGAAACCAGCTTAATAATGCTAATAACAGGATATTCATTACGCACCAAATTTTGTTTGATCTCAACACGAAACATTCGTCGTTTTCTCGGTGCAACTTTAGTTTCATGAATCAGGGGAGGCTCTGGTGTTGGTGGAAGATCTTGGGCTACTAATGCCTCAGCTGATCAGCTCATTTTGACTCGGTCCCTATATACCTAGGGAACATGGTGTTTCTTTGCATCGAACACCAATCTTACACTGATAATATTAATTGGCGCGACTTACCTGACATAAAATCCCATTTTTCATGCTCATACGAAGCATATATAAATAGATTACCATTTTGTTACAGACAAAGTTGCAGGTAAAGCATATTAGATGTGATTTCCTGTGTAGCAAGGATTAGCTTACTGACATTCGATATTCTCACTAAGCCTCTTCATATCCCAACTTTTTCATTCCTCAAAGCAAACCTCAACGTCCGATAATTGCAAACAGTCGAGTTTATAATTAAGGTCATACAATTACAATACAAGCACTGCTCTACACATTGGGTAGGCAGAATCATACACAAACACTGCCTAATTATTATAATACAAAATACACTACTTACATATTGAGAGAGCATGAAAATAAAAAGATTATTTCAGAATATTTATATGAGGGATTTGATATATATCATCAGCTATATTCTGTGCATCCGTGCTAGCTCCATAAAACCCTCTTCTTGATATAGTCCAACGCAGTATAACCCAATATTTCCAGTGGTTAGGTAACTTGGCTTTAGAAGCCCATAATCGTTCAAAACTTCAAAAGATAATCATCCCCTTGCTCCAAAACAATACAACAGTTAATTCAGGACTTCAACTTCTTTATAACATCTTTTTTTTTCAAAGATATATATACACACACACTTGCAGGACCAGTCATCAAGCATTCCATAAAAGGAAAGATCGAAGAGCTTCAAGAAAATATTAAATGGTACATCAAATGCACGTGCTAATGCTGCCACTATTGTTTTCCTAAATTTTACCTTGAAGACAACCACTTACATGTTTTGTCAGGATGCTGTCTGAATTTTACAAAAAATTAACAGACAATCTAAGATGAACGAAATTACGTACCCAAATAAATACATTAATTGAAGTAAAATCCTTTTTATTCCGCCATCAACAGCTTGGTCACCACTAGACTCATAGTCTATTTATAAATAGAAAGTTATGTACGTAATAGAGTCAAGATGTAGCTTATTACTGTCTCTCTACTTTCGCTCTCTCTGGCTTCTCCGTTTCTCTCCTCATATATTTATACAATTAAACTATTACCTGAATTTCTCTGGACTTGATCTTTTTAAATTGTAAAAGATGATGTAAAACGCGCCCAGATCCTGTTTGTAAGTGCATAACCAATATAGACGGTAATTGCACCTTGTAGTATTCATCAAAGGCGGGGTTTGTGTGGCGAAGGGCTGCCAATTGGGCTTGTCATTTTCGTTGTAGTTGTTGTTGTCGTCGGAGGAGGAAATTAAGGTCGGACTTGGGGCGCTTCCAAACGTTCTCTCTGCTCTGCTTGAAGTGCCTTCTCTGAGTGCGAGATCTTCCTCTACCTCCCATATTTCGGACTCTGTGTAACAACTGAGTTGTGGTCGTACACGGGGCACTGGGTTTTGGAGTAAGAGTCAGACCTTGTGCTTGCGGTTTGGGTTTTAGGTTAGGGTTGGATCAAGAACCCTAACCCAATTCATTTTAGTCCTTTGGGACTTTTTCCCTTAATTTATCTTCTTATATACATTAATTATATCGTCTCCATTTTATTTGAAACGGAGACGATTTGTTTCCCTTTCTTATACCCACTTCTTTACACATATAGATAACTTTTAAAATTAAATTTAAATGTTGGATCTTTATTAAATTTAAGGGAAAAATTATATTTAGTCCTTAAGTTTTTATCTAATTTAAATTTAACCTTTAAGTTTTCAATTTTAAGAAAAATGTCATTAAGTTTAAAATATGGCACTATATGACTTTACCATTAAAATTAAGGGTTAAATATTATTCCAGTACATGTAGTTTGCACCAAAATCAAATAGTCTTCTGAATTTTCAAAAATATCGCAAATGGTACATGTGGTAAGTCAATAAACCCACTTAGTACTTTTATCAAGATTCCATTAAGTTTTTTAACGGAATGTCACGTCACCCTTACACGTCGATGCCACGTGACGTGGTATTTGAGTTTTTGGGTACCACGTCATATTTTATTATTTTAAAAAAAAAATCCAAAAACAAAAAAACAAATTTGATTTAAAAAAAAAAAAAACACTAGGGTGGCTGAACCACCCCATAGGGGGTGGCCAGCCACCCCGTTTAGCCTCGGGGTGGTTCGACCACCCCCAGGCCGGTCATCTAGTGGTGGCCGAACCACCCCCTTGGGCCAGACGACTGGTCTGGGGGTGGCCGAACCACCCCCAGGGCCCAAGGGGGTGGTTCAGCCACCCCCAGGCCAAACAAGGTGGCCGGCCAACCCAGCATTTTTCTTTTTTTCTTTTTTTTTTTTTCTTTTTTTTTTTAAAAAAAATAAAATATGTTTTTCTGGTTTTTTTTAAAAAATAAAATATGACGTGGCACCCAAAAACCCAGGTACCACGCCACGTGGCGCCCATGTGTAAGGGTGACGTGACATTCCGTTAAAAAATTTAACAGAATCTTGACAGAAGTACCAAGTGGATTTATTGACTTACCACATGTACTATTTGCGATATTTTTTAAAATGCAGGTGGCTATTTGATTTTGGTGCAAACCACAGGTATTGAAATAGTATTTAACCCTAAAATTATGGGTTGGATAAATAATGGGCTTGACAGATCGAGCTGAGGCATTGGATCTCAATCTTGTGTTTTTTTTTTTTTTTTGTGTGAGCATTCAGGTTAGGGTTTCTAAGTTTGTGCTGGATCAAGAACCCTAAGCCGAACCACTTACGATGTAGCCCAGCATGTGCTGTTTTTTTTTTTTTTAAGAGTGAAAGATGTTCTGTTTATACGATATTAAACTATACTTGATAGGCTGATATTTAACATGTTTTTTTCGTTACCATTTACTAAACATTTAAAAAAAAATGTTTGATGATATTAAAATTTGTACGGCCAATTATATGCTAAGGAAAACTTGAAATTTCTAGAAGAAATGACTGGGAGGCTGACACTGTCTAATCCTCTGACCACTTTGCATCTTCTACCAATAAGATGCAAGAACCAACCAAGGCTTTTCTTGGGGTTTTTTTCTTTTAATATTTATGAATGAATAATCTTTACTAATGTAAAATCAGTAGTGTTTACAGACACTCAAGATTAATCTGGAAACCAGCTGCACAACAGCAACTAACCAACAGAAACCAAAAACACTGAGAAAGAACAACCTATTACCTATATCAATCACAATATACAATTGACTATGTATATATTCTCAGATGCACAGACCCGGAAGAACTGCTAATCACCAAAAACTGTGTCCGACAAACCCCAACTACAGCATAGCTCTTCATTTTCTCTGCTTCTCCTTAGTTTGTATAACGATTTGAAGGGACAAAAATTAATTTTAAAGATCTATATATATATATATATATTTGGGATCACCAAACCCTTTCAAGCCATAAGATGGTTCTGTCTCTGGCCCCATTGTTGCTCGTCAGCCTGAGTGCCTGTTGCATGGCGCTCTTTTTTTCTTTTTTCTTTTTTAGGAAAAAAATCAAGCGAATTTATATATGATAACACTTCAAAAACACCGCTCAATGAAAATAATACCGACATACAATTGAAAAATTCCTCTATAAGAACATAAGGCTAATGCTTCCCTAGCAAGCAAGTGAGACGGCATGGCCCTCATTTTAGACCTGTTCAGACTCTGACCAAACATTGACATTGGAGAGTGGTCTATGTACTCATTTGCGTAATTATTTTTATATAACTTTGAATTTTTTATATATCTGAATCCTAAATTTGTACAAAACGCAAAAGAACAAATTCATAATAATAATAAAAAAAAATTAAAAAAAAAAAAGCATGCATGCTCAAAGGCATATGACTTTTTTCTAACGGATTAATTATTAGAGCATGATAAGATAGAATAATTACCTAACAGGCTTTATTGCCTCGATCTCCTCCTTATTGAATAAATCTTCCAATAATGGTGGAATATGAAATTACTGAAATTTACCAGTTATCCCAAAAGCTTAAGCTTATAAAAAGATATAAATTTAATCACTTAATCAATACTTTAACAGAAACTTCATCAGCATATTAATAACACATAACGAAAATAATAAATACCCCTCCCCTTCTTATGCCGACATGTCAAAAATAATAATAATATATGTATATATATATATATATATTAGTATGACCAAGTGACATTTCCTTACTTTTCTTTCCTGTCAAATTTTTCTTTTGGTCTTCTAATGCTGCCATCTAGTTCTTAAAATAATCTTGCTCTTGAAATCTCATATGCATATTAATAACATATAACAAAAATAATAAATAATAAAATATTAGTATGACCGTACGTGACCTTTTCTTACTCTACTTTACTGTCAAATTTTTCTTTTGTTTTTATCTTCTACTTTGCGTTGAGTGGGATATAAAGTTGAAAAACAGTCATTTGCCATAGACTGCCATAGATAGTTCTACGGCAAATGTTCTATGGCAAATGGGCCCCCTGCTGCTGCTATAAGATAAAATAGCCTAACTGGAAAATAGTCACTTTGTGGGCCATCATAAAGTTTTAGAATTAGGGAAGTTAGATCTTTTTCGACTTTATAAATTCCCTTTGGACAACATAAGCAGGACACTCGCAAATCGAAATCCCCATAGGCCATAGCTCACCGAGAAATGACTATTTTCGCACTTTTGTCCCAACTTATTCAGAAATTTCTTCCCCGGCCACCTCAAGACGTAGAAGCAGGCGCCCAACCACTAGATTTGGAAGTGGTGCATAACTATATGGTCACCTTTTGCTTGGCATCGGCAACTGCAATAGCTCTAACATATGCCCAAATTCACACCAAATTCTCTCCAACCTTTCAAGTGGTCTCTTTCGAATCCTTATTATGCTTTGCTTCTTTCTTTGTCAGCAAATTCATGAAACCTAAGTTTCTTGTTATAGCCCAGTGTTCAACCTTGTTAGTCTCTTCTTTGCGGTGACAGCTTTCGTCACCGTCATTACAATTTCATTTCCTCTATGCCTCCAAATTATTACTTGGGTGGTCTATCCATTTCCTTCCTCGCTATTTTAGTTTCCATTCTTTCCAAGGTAGAATAGTAGTAGTTGACTGGTTATGGGAATCTTCCATAGATTTTGATCCGGGTGTTCTTTAGTTCCTCCCTTCTAACTGGGTTGACTCGTAGGTCTCATGGGTCATCAGGCTGGATCAAAAATGGGCTGCGGCGGATCGGGTTGAGCCACTGGGTTTTGGGTTTTCATGTCTTGTCTTTC
>NC_081551.1:3409604-3430923 GCF_901000735.1 Corylus avellana | reverse complement strand
GAACATAAAGCGTTAGTTAATGCCTCAGCCGAGCTCATTTGGACTCAGTCGTTGCTTGGTGAACTTGGTGTTTCTTTGCATCAAACACCAATCTTACACTGATAATATGGCGCGACTTGTAATTAACTACCTCACATCGAGTTAAACATATATAAATAGATCATTAGTTAGAGACAAAGTAGCAGCTAATTAAGGCATATTAAATGTAAATTTTCTGTGAAGCAAGGATCAGCTTACTGATATTCTCACCAAGCCTCTTCGTATCCCAACTTTTTCATTCCTCAAAGCAAACTTCTAACCTCTGTTAATCCCTCACAGTCGAGTTTATAATTAAGGTTTCCTAAATTTTACTCCGAAGACAACCACTTATATGTTTTGTCAGGATGCTGTCTGAATTTTACAAAAAATTTACAGACAATCTAAAATTAACGTAATTAATTACACAAATTGATAGCTAGATTGACGTAAAATCCTCTTTATATTCAACCATCAACAACTTGGTCACCAAACTTCACAGAACACTCGGATCGAAATCCATGGGAGATTCCCATAACCAGTAAACTAGTACTATTCTACTTTGGAAAGAATGGAAACGAAAATAGCGAGGAAGGAAATGGCATAGACCACCCAAGTGAAATCTCCCACGAATTTCGATCCGGGTGTTCTTTAGTTCCTCCCTTCTAACCGGGTTGACTCGCAGGTCTCATGGGTCATTGGGTTGGATCGAAAATGGGCTGGGGCAATCGGGTTGAGCCACTGGGCTTTGGGTTTTCATGTCCGGGTCTTTCAATTTGTGACTAAGAGTTGCTGTTTAGGCTAGACAAAAATTAGCTAATTTGTACGAATCAATTTAATAAAGTGACATGTGTCCATTGGCATGTGAGAAATACATATTTTTTTTTGAAAGAAATGCTTGTGTCAATCATTTGCCCATATTCTTATACAAATTAAATAGATCAATCATTAAATTTTCGGAGTTCACCATTGATTTGTGTGAGGTCCACCTAAGTCTACAAATCTAATGGGTTTTAGTAATATGAGATGGAAAAGATATGGGAAAAATATTAACATCAAGCATTTCTCAATTTTTAATAATGTATTTTCACATATTTTTTTAATAGTTATGGGACACATGTCATTTTATTAGATTAATTTATATGAATTAGCTACAATTTTGTCAATTAGGCAAAATGATGTAACCATATATATGTTGTCATTGATATATCTATGAAATGTTGCTGTCACAATCAGTTTTAAGATCTACAGCAAACAATCTGAGATGGTCGAACCACTCCTAAGGCTTTGGGGGAAGTTCAGCCACCCCCAATTGGCCAAAATGGGGTGGCTCATAATTTTTTTTTTTTTTTTTAGGGTTTAGTTCTTTTAATTTATTTAATTATTTTTATTTTTTTAAGGACACATGTCATTTGTATGTGATGACACATGGCATCCTAATAGTTTAAGCTAACGGAATGTGATGCAGGGCCGACTCAACCCTTAAGCGGATTAGGCCGCCACCTCGGGCCCCAATTTAATAAGGCCCCCTACTTAATTTTTTTTTTAAAAAAATGCATTAATATTATTTGATTCTCCAACATTCTTAAATAAATAGGACTTAAATAATTGATAGGAATAAATAAGGGAATCAAATAATAATAAAGACATTATTAGATAAAATCCAATCTTAAACGTTCCATTCTTAAAGGTTGTGGGTAGATATTTTTGTGGCCTTGTGAGGAGCATTGAGTAGCAAAATTTCGGATAACAATAAATTTTGCATCACAAAAAGTGAGAAGATTGATTTTTAAATAAAAATATAATATTTAGTGGGAGAGGAAGAGGGAACCCCCCTCCTCTCCCTCTCTTTCTTTCTCTTCCCCTCTCTTCTTTCTCTATTTGCTTAGATTTGCCGTCTAGACTCTCTACTGGCCTGTCACATTTTGCTCACCACCACCCCACCGAATCTGATGGGGTTACTAGATTTATTTTCTTCATAATTAGATATGGCTTTCTCCATTAGTTCCGTGATCCGTCCATCCATGCAACCACTCATAATGCTCGCCGGCCACCCTTTTTTCAACTGTCGTCCTTCATGCATCATTCTGCAGGACACGTATTGGCACGTAGGTCCCAAGCGCTAAGATGTCAGCGATGTCGTCGCTGAGGTTGTGGTGTTTTTATCCTTTTTTTCTTTTGAATAAGACAAGTATGTTGTTGCTCTAGCTACAATAGCTCTTAAATTTGTTTTTTTTTTAGGTTTTGCTTAAGAATATCATAATGGTTTCCGGTTGATCTTTTGTTTTCTTCTGGTTATTTTATGAGAGCAAACTATTGATTGATGACGGATGAGTTATTAAGTTTATGGAAGAATTGTTATTGATGAAAGAGACAACGACCAGAGACGCGATTCGTCAGTTTATGCTGTAGATCTATATACTGATTGTGATGATGACATTTTTAAGGTGTTGTTTTGTAATAGTCCAAGAAGTTATTGTGTATGCTATAAATAGTGTTGGAGTCATAGTGTTTTCAAGTTGTATATTTGGCATTGTATAATGGAGCAAAATGCTCAAGATTGATTTTATATCAACGAAGATAACTCGTTTGTTCAAAAAATAAAAATATAATATTAAAATTAAAATAAATATTATTTAATTAATATTTAAATATAAGAAAAATGCGCCACTTAAACTTTTTGTCTTAAGACACAAAATATATCACCGCCTTAATGTGACAGATGTATTAAATTAGTCTTTTTTCATAAGTCAAGTACCCTATAATACAATTTGAAATCTAAGTAAAAATAAAAAATAAAAAAAATGTGAACCTAAATACTTTAAAAGATAATTAACAAAAAAAAAAAATCACACAAGGAAAGAAAAACGAACACATCATCAGAAGCTTCCAATCTGTCAAAGAACTCCTTGAATCATTGGGATAAAGATGTCGTAATTTTTTTAAAAAAAATAGGACAATATTGTCCTAAAAAGAAGAATATTCCAATCTGTCCGACAATCCCAGGATAAAGATGTCCTAATCTTAAGAAAATGAGGACAATATTGTCCTAAAAAGAAGCAGCTTCCAATCTGTCTTAAAAACTCTGATCCCAATTCTAGTTACTGCATTCTTCCTTTTTTTTAGGCTTGGAAAGCACCCATCCAGACATGAAGCAACAGGTGACACTAAGAACAAAACTTGTTAAAATGAAAAAAACAAAAAAAAAAAACTCTGATCCCAGGGAGAATCACTTGTCACTCGGATGTCTTAATTGTTTAAAATAATGAACCAATTACTGGCGGGCAAAAACCACGAAAAAAACAAAAACAAAAACAAAAAAAACCCTAAAGAAAGAAATGCTCTTTGTTTACATTAAAAAATACGTCGTCAACGCTAAGAGATGGTCCCAACTCTGAAAAACTCCCCGATTTTCTCGATATTCTGCCCGATTTTCTCCTATGCTTCTTCAAAAGGTAGGGCACTTTCTTTTTAACTTTAGATTAAAAAATACCTCGTCATCACGTCATCACGGCACCACGGGGGGATCCGGCCAGTCCCTATATAAGTACAAAGAGAAACAGCAAAAGGTTATCAGAGAATTGGCGCAGTCTGTCACAAAAAATGACTATTAGCTTCACACATTGGCTCAAAGTTTTTCAGAGACAGCCACCTACCGACCTAGAAGCACCCGCTAATGAACCACTTGGTTTGGAAGTGGATAACCATAATATAGATTGGGCTCCTGTAATGGTAAGCTTTTGCTTAGCATCGGCACTTGCAATAGCTCTCACATACGCCCACGTTCACTCCAAATTCTCGCCAATCTTTTATCTGCTCTCTTTTGAATTCTTGTTATGTTTTGCTACGTTCTTCGTTAGCAAATTCATGAAGAATTTCAAGTTTCCAGTGATACCTCGAGTGCTCGATCGAGCGGGTGTTTTTCTTGGAGTGACAGCTTTCTTTACCGCCATTACAATTCCGTTACCTTTGTGGCTTCAAATCATCGCTTGGGTGATCTATGCCATTTCCTTCTTTGCAATTTTGACTTCTATTCTCCTTCTGTAGTTGAATTTTTGTGTTTTGTAATAAAGCTCGTAAGGATCTCAATTCGGGTGGTGTTATTCCCTTTTAACCAAGTTGACCCGTGGTCTCATGGGTCATCTACTTGGATCGAACACGGCTAAGGCGAGTTAGGCCGAATCTGTTGATTAAACTCGTTGGCCCAAATTCATTTTGGTCAACAATTTGTTTTATGTTTAACTATGAGGGTGTTTGATGTAATTTTTCTTCTTTTTCCTATTTCATATTGAATAATAATAAAAACTGTGTGTGTTACTGTATTATAATTTTTATTATAAACTCATTTAAATCAGTAGTTTTAATTATCAAGTCATTTACAAATTAAGGTATTAATTAATAATTAAGTAACAAATTTAATAATTAACTTATTAATTAATCACTCTCTCAAACAAATATAAGCCTGTTAAAATCTGTTCTGTCGTATCATGCTCTAACGATAAATCGGTTTGAACAATTACGACAAATGGAAATTATCCAAAATTCCCAAAATAAGTGTAGACAGGATCTAAAATCCTCTGACTAATTTCCATATTTCAACTTACATACGTCATAAATACAAGCACAGTACTACCATTGCTGAAGTAAGCTAGCCAATCAGAACCTTGGCTTGGCACTCAAGCTTCCAGCCAACCAATAAGATTCAAGAACCAACCAAAGTACGCCAACACACACAAGCAAACACAGTCTCTCCTTGCTCGCTCGCAACTCGCACGAACGAACCCACCTCCCATTTCTCAAATTACATGCCATTTTCGCTCTCTCTCTTTCTCTCTCTTTCTACTCTGTGGTCTCCCTAGCTTCAGGTACGGTCTTTGGGGTTTCTCTCTTTGAATCGTTTGTATTATTTGCTTTTGATTTCGATAGGCTTAGGGTTTTTGTTTTCATGTCTATTGTTTTCTCTAGGGATTTTGGTTTCTCCTGTTTGAGGTTAGCGTGTGATCTTCATCTTGCTTCGCATGCCAGGGTTTTCTTAGGTTTTCTCCTTTTCCTTTTTGTGTTTGGGCTGATTGTTTGTCATCTTATTTCTCATGCTAGAGTTGTCTTTGGATTTTGCTTTCTCTGTTTTGTTTTAGTCTTTTTGGGTTTATATGATTGAAAGTAAGGTGATTTTGATTGTTTTAAATCTGGGTTTGCTTCGTTTTGAACTGAAATTGGGAAGTTTTTTGTATTTCTACTCCTTCGTTTGGAGGTTTAATTATAGGCGATTTGGATTTTGGGCTGTTCCTGAGAAATTATCTGATTTATATGCCTCTTCCGTGTTAATAGTCAGGGTTTTCTTTCATTTAGTGAAATATGTATTGCTTCGTTCCTATTTTTACTGAATGATTGTTATTTAGGGGTATTAGGCGTTATTGTGAGAATCTACTATAGTTCTATGTCCCTTTGGTGTTAGCCCTATCAGGGGTTTCTTCGCTTGAAAAAAAGAAAAAGAAAAAAGAAAAAAAATCATATTTTGATTTGTTTGTTGGTTTTTGGTCATATTTAGTCCCTGGTGTCTGTTTTTGGGGGTCCTTTTGGGTTGCGTGCTTAATAATGCTGATAACAGGATATTTGCGCACCAAATGTCTTTGGATCTCTACAACAAAGATTTGTCTACTTTTCGGTGCAATTTTAGTTTCATGATTAGGGGGAGGCTCTGGTGTTGGCGGAAGGTCTTGTTTCGACA
The DNA here is from genome assembly GCF_901000735.1 of Corylus avellana. Taxonomy (NCBI): domain Eukaryota; kingdom Viridiplantae; phylum Streptophyta; class Magnoliopsida; order Fagales; family Betulaceae; genus Corylus; species Corylus avellana. The sequence continues at coordinate 3,425,180 of NC_081551.1, read as the reverse complement.
TTGGAGATGACAGTTTGCTTTTCTTTTCTGGGAAGTATCATTTTAATTGCAGTCTAAAGTAGAGTTAGTTCATCGTTTCTGTGGAAGGGAGTTTGGTTACTTGTTGGTTAAGGTACAGGGTATTAAGCATTGTTATCTCCACTGCTCTGAGGAATTTGTATACTTGGTTTCTGAAGTTATGGTATTGTGGGATATTATTTTGACTTTCTTGATGGGGGAGAGATCCTTGCTGCCTCCTGGGATTCGATTTCATCCAACGGATGTTGAGCTGGTTTTGTACTATCTAAAGAAGAAAGTCATGGGTAAAAGGCTCCGTTTTGAAGCGATTCCAGAGGTTGATATATACAAATTTCCCCCTTGGGTTCTTCCAGGTACATGGGAAGATTCTTATATATACTGTTTTGCTTACTTGATTAGCATAATATGCTTTTTCTGTGTTATTTTTACTAAAATGCACTTTTTTTCTTCATCAGAGAAATCTATTTTGGGAAATGGGGATTTGAAATGGTACTTCTTTTGTCCATTGGAGAAAAAATATTCAAGGGGGGCTAGAATGAATCGCACTGCTGAAGGTGGGTTCTGGAAAGTCACTGGAAATGATAGACCTGTTCTTCACAATGAAGACTCGGTGGGGTCTATAAAAACGTTGATTTTCCATGAAGGAAAAGCACCAGGGGCTCGAACGGATTGGGTCATGCATGAGTACAGACTTGAAGACAAGAATTTGGCCGAGAGAGAAGTTGTTCAGGTAATGCTTGGTTATTTATCATTCTATGAGGCTTGGGCGAGAGAGCAGGTTTATATAACCCTGTGAATTGACATATGCATTTCTGGCCCGTCTATCCAAACTTCTTTCATTTATAAGCATCTATGTTTAGGCTTTGTTACACCTCAGAAGCATGTTGACAATCCAAAGTTGATTACATCCAACTTCAATGAGCAATTATTTAGTCATACGTACTGGATTTTTGTTATTCCTTGTTAAAATTGTTCTCAAGGGGCTCAAATTGCTTTTGAAAGTTTCTATCCTACTTATTAGTTTTTAGGCATGTTCAGAAGTTGTAGTTTTATCTTATTTTTGGTTAAGAGGGCTATTTCCTTTCAGTTCAACCCAAAAATTCTTGAATTATTTCATTTGAGTTGGATTTTTCTTTTGTCTTTGAATTTATCGGGAACAACCTCAAAATTGATTAAATACCACCTGAAAGTTTTTATTTTTATTTTTATTTTTTTTAATTTAATTTAATTTTTTATTAGTGCGTCAGTAGTGTACTATAATGTGGTCCACATTTGTTTGGGCTGCTGCAAATATAGATAATAAAGTTTGTCTTTTTTCCTCTATATTAACAAATTGCAATAGTCTTTTACCTGCATCATCTGGCTAATACATTACGAATGGTTGAGGAATATAGGACAACTACTCAGCAACCATAACTACTTAATAGGGTTCTTGTTGATTAAAATTGATGTTCTGCCAAACTCAGCATAGGTTTGTTATGCAGTGATTCCCTCCGTCCCATATTATTTGTCAATCTATCCATTTTGTAGATGTTATTTTTTCCCCTTCCTGAAATGAATGTATACAATTATATCACTTTCAAAATTTCACTTGAACAGTTGCGTTCTTCGAAATTTGGAAACTTCATTAGTGTAATCTTTAAAACCTTTTTTTTTTTTTTTTTGGGATTCAATAGACCTAGCAATAATGTCTTACCCCTTCCCATTAAAAAAAAGGGAGAAAAAGATCAAAACAATTGCATCTCCTTAAAAGCTTGGGTTTACAAAGATGGAAGAATAAAATGGGACAGATGGGAGTAATATGTATTAGTTATGTTTTAAACTTCTTGATTTTCATTTTGGTTCTTATATATATATATATATAATCGGGGTATCCGGGGCTTTCCTCTGACTAGATTTCCGGGACACTGTGGAAGTTCCTGCATATATAAAACTGGTTGATGTTATTCTGTTGGCTTACTTGAATTCTTTCTCATGATGTTTTTGTCTTGCAGAACGACAAATATGTGCTTTGTGTGATTTTCCAAAAGGAGGGCCGTGGCCCAAGAAATGGTGCTCAATACGGAAAACCATTTAAGGAGGAAGATTATAACGATGATGAGGAAGTTGGCGGTGTAGAATCTGGCCCTTCTGCTGGTTTGTCTACCCCAGCCTATATGCTGCCCAGTAACTATAACAGTTCAGTTGCTACTGGCACCTTGCAATTGGGGGGTACAGTTACCGTGTCATGTTTGTCTGAAACCATGCCATCCCACTGTGAGGGGCTCCCAGCAGTTGGCTGTGGAGAATCTGGCCCTTCTACTGGTTTGTCTACCCCAGCCTATCTGCTGTCTAGTCACTGTAAGAGTTCAGTTGCGACTGGCACCCCGCAATTCGATGGCACAGTTTCCAAGTCCTGTTTGTCTGAAACCATGCCATCCCAATGTGAGGAGCTTCCATCAGTTCGTGCCAACAATGTTGTTTTAAAGGAATTGGGTGATGGTGATATCCTTTCAACGGTTCTCGGTAATAATGTTGTTTCAGAGGAGCTCCATCAAGATGATGATATTCGTTCAATGATGGATCGCTTTATAGAGGACAACCCTTTGGTTTCAAATGAAGATGACAAATATAAGGTGTGTAACCTTCTTTGCCATTTTTTTCTTACTAATATGTTCCTGATATAGTAGCAGCAGGAATTTTTAGTATGGCATATTTTCTAATATTCTTTGTTCGTCTCAGACTTACCGAGAGTTTTGCACATTGTTGACTTATCTCAACTAGTACATTTATGTTTTTCAATGTGATAGTTACAATAAGTATTAGTCATTTCCCATTATAGAGTTTCTAAAATTCACTAGTGAATTGCGATTTGGGTAGCTAGGTGTAACGAGTTACATTTGCGCTATCACTTCGAAATGACTAGTTTTAATAAGATTGGTTATATTACTTATAAAAATAAAATCAAAATCAAAAGGACTAGTCAAGTTATATTTGAATTTTTGTAGAATCGCTTATAATGCCCAATCTCACATAGTAAGGAACCAAAGTGGGACTTAGGATTCATGAGCTTCTTTAAGACTAACTTTCTGGAGTGTCACAATCTCCCCCACTCAAATTCCTGACGTCCTCATCAAGGCCCATGTCATAGTGCTTCAATGTCAAATGGTGTTATTACTAATCTGGCTTTGTTACCATTTGTAACGACCGAGGAAGAGTGTCTACATCTACACTTTCACTCTAAAAGGAATTGTGATACTCTAGAAAGTTAGTCTTAAAAGAGTTCATAGGCGCTAAGTCCTACATTTATTCCTTATTAGGTGAAACTGAGCTTATGAGCAATTCTAGAGAGCTTCAAATGTAATTTGATTAGCCCCTTTAGAGTGATAGCGCATACGTGATTAGTGCTTTTTGGAACACTGTATGACGTGGCCCTTCAAGGATTCAAGGAGAGGAGGTTGTAATACTCTAGTCCCACATTAGGAATATGAATAGCCCACATAGAGTTAGTAGATTATAAAGACACTCATAGTCTCTAAGTTTAACATAGGTTCCTTACTAGGCGAGGCTAGGCTTTATAAGTTATTTTAAAAAACTCCCAATTGACTAGTCATTTAGGAGCGATAGCGCAGATGTGGCTAGCGCTTTTCTTTAATTGTTACATTAGATCAAAAATGCTGCACACTTATGTTATAATAAAGTAATTTTGGCCATCCAAATTTTTCCTTTTCATTCTTAGTCCTCTTCGAAAGGTGATTTGGAAAGTAATCTTGAAGCAAATGTTAAGTAGAGCACCAATTTTTTAGGTAACCTTAGCACAGCTAGCTTATAACAGCACAGTCTATATAATTAGTTACTTATATTTGCATTCTCCCTTCCATGTTTTAGGGTAAGAGCCATACCACCCCATTCAGCTTTTCACAATGATTTGTATTGTTGGTTTAACTTATAATCCCTCTGTCACAAATCACTTTTTTTTTTTCTTTTTTGGGAATATTTGTGAAAAAATATTGTTTAGTATCTTATTGGGGAATGTCCAGTGTACTTGCACTGATATTTGTTTTGGGAATGTGGTCCAACTAGGATCTGGATTCCCTAGAAATTCTAGGGTATTCTAGTTTGTAGATTTCTTCAAATTCCAACCTTTGTTTTTAAATTAAATGATTGAGATTTCGCTATATCAGCATGTATCACTTTATTATTTATCATTACAGCCTTTGTTCGCTGTTGGTGTTTGAATTTTGGTTTATGTTCATGTTCTATTTTCAGCATAAATTCAAATTTTAATATATTTGTTAATTTTGCAAAGTGAATGTTCTATGTACAAAAAGTATTCAATATCATTTTTGAAAGAAAATATTTTGAACTGGATGGCATAGCTTCTCAAGCTTTGGTTAAATATTTGGATTAATTACCTTTTTAGTATCTAGGTTTGCACTTTTTTTTTTTTTTTTTCTCGCCTGGGGTTCAAATCCTATAACAAATGGTACTTGACTTACGGGAAAAGACCAACTTAGTACCTCCATCACATTCCATCATACGTGTCATCACATACAAATGACATGTGTCCTAAGAAAATTAAAAATAATAATAATAAAAAACTAAACCCTAAAAAAAAAAATTTGAAAAATTATGGGGTGGCCCGGCCACCCCATTTTGAGGCCATTCCAAGGGTCTTGGGGGTGGTTTGGCCACCTCCAATGGCCAAAAAGGGGGTGGTTGAAGCCACCCCCAAGAGCCACTCCATAATTTTCAAAATTTTTTTTTTTTTTAGGGTTTACTTTTTTAATTGTTTATTTTATTAATTATTATTTTATGATTTTTTATTTTTTTATGACACGTAGCATTCCATTAGTTTGGGCTAACGGACCCTAAGAGAGGTACTAAGTTGGTCTTTTCTTGCAAGTCATATACCATTTGTGATAGGATTTGAACCCTAAGTAGGAAAAAAATAAAAATGTGCAAGCGTAGGTACTAAAAGGGTAATTAACCCTAAATATTATAATGACACGTTGTTAGTATTACAAATATAACACTACTAAAACGACTCTGTTGTTGGTATTACCAATATAAGGCTACCAATATAAGTTTACTTTCTTTCTTTTTTTGTGATAAGAAAGAGATTATTGACAATGCTTACTTTTTAACATGCTTTATCAGATTTGTTATTTATCTTATAAGAACTGCTAGGTTTTTCAAGACTTTTGCCAAAAGTCTGTTGAAATCTAGCATTTCTCTTATCTGACATGCATGAATATTTCTAGAATAAACAGTAGTAATAACTTTTAATAATAAACATCTAGAAATACGAAACAGGAAAGAGCAAAATACAGTGAGATTCAACTAGTAATTCCTTTTTATTAATCCAAATAAACTCAATTTTTTTTTTTTTTGATTAAGTTAAAACCACCAAAAGCAAGAAACGTACATAGCCTATATTTTTCCCATCTGAAAATTTGAATTTCTTCACCCGCTGTGTGTGTCATATCATAGACTTAAAAATTTCAGAGAGTTTTCTCTTGATTATTGTACTATTCGCTTTTGCCTGCAGATGTTCTTTGAAGTTCTAATCGATACTAATGCATCATTTGTTTACATTTTTGCAGAATCCCGGTCTTGATGGAAATGGTATTTTTGATGACTTGGGAGATCTGCCTCATTGGGACCATTATCTTGATATGACTGATCTCGATGAGCCGCTGAATAATTCTGATGTGCTTCCACAATAAAATTCTGTTAGGAAGTGTTCTTGAAAACAATCGTATTGTGTGATGGATTTAATTTTCAAGCATTTGAAATCTGTTCATTTTCTATAAATCACATGTAAGAATCTATCAGATTTGCCTTGGCTTATTTGCTCTCTATTAATTTACCAGATTTTCTTATCTTATTTGTTTTCACACGAACTGTTCGTATTACACTGTAAATAGGTAAATTTTGTACAAAATTTCACTATGATTTTCTTCAGGTTTGTGCTTCTCTTATATTTATCTCTTTAAGCCTTTTTGCTACATGGTCATCTGCATCACATGCATTTTGTTCAGATCTTGCCTTATTTGGTATGCATCACATGTTAGAATCCATCAAATCGTCTTATAGCTTATTTGCTCCATATTAATTTACCAAATTGTCTAGTTTGTTTTGTCCTATACGTTGCATTATCATATTGTATTGCACCGTAAATAGATGGTTCAATGGCCCAAAAAAGTTCCTAAGTAGTCAAGGCATGGGTTCGAATATTCGCAATAGAGAATTTTCACATAAGCCTGATTAGTATTAGCCACATTAGATTCCCATTGATGCCTTGGTTGAGCTATGTCAGGCTATGGCTAAGTCGGACTTGAGGGAGCGTCTACGGTTCTCACCATCTAGGCCCTTCCTGTGCGGCTCCCAATAGGTAGGTGTTACTATGATCACGCTCAAATAGGATAGTCACAATTAGTCTCCCTGGCCTACCCTTTTGCTCAAAAGAAGAAGAAGAAAAAAAAAAAAAAAAAAAAAAAAAAAGGTCTTCTCACCATAGAAGTACAGTACATGTTTAGCAAACTTTTTAAAAATTATTTTCAATATTTAAACACCGAAAAACATTTTTTAGACAATATTTGTTCAATTCAAACAGATTTTCAAATGTGGTCCTTACGTAGGGCTGGGAGTCAGAAAATACAGTATCGAAAGAGGGGTTTTCACCTATTGCACGCCCATTGTCAGTAAGTCAATAATTTCACCGACTTTTTTCAACAATAGGTTATACCATTGCCGTCCGTCACTACCATGTTGGTAGAAGACTTCCTTTTTAGGGACATCGACGCAGGTGAAGTGCGAGGACTGAGGAGCCTTATTAGTCGTTGAGTTGTTGCCTCTCTTTCCTCTTCTTCAAAAGTATGCTTGAATTTTAAATATACATAAAATGATATCGTTTTGTGTAAGTGTATATTCTTATTTCCTTAACACTTCTCTCACTTTTTTCTTCTCTCTAGCTCTCAAAGTCGTAGCCCCAACCCAAATTCTCATTTTTCTCATTTTCTTCTTCTCCTCTTAAGATTTGTTCTAATATCTTCTTCAATATTCATACTTGGATCCATTTTTCGTCCATCTTCAGTTGAAGACGTTCATCCCAGCCTATAATCTCTATTTTCTCTACTTTTTCTTCTCTTGAATCTATTTGTAGGTCTTCAATCTTCATGCTTAGATATGTTTCGTTTGAAGACAAATAGAAGATCTGTTTATTTGTGAACAACATATATGTTGTGTTCTTGCTTGCCTAGGAGGCAATTTTCAACTCTTCCACCTGAATCTGACGTCAAAATTGTTCTTCCCTTTTTTTCTTTTTCTTTTTTTTTTTTTAATCTGGGGTAAAATTATAATTTTACAATAGATTGAGTCGTCATCTATGCCACATATTAATTAACGATTAGTTGTGACGTAAATTTATGTGTGCATTAAATAATTAACAAGATTAATCATTTTGTACAAGTAGATTACACCAAGAAAATATTTTTATTACTCAAAAAATCAATTCGGTACAGCTAGAAACCACATGTAAAAATTTCTATAATAATAATAATAATAGCATATTGTATTCTAGTGTGGGCAAACTGACTATAGAAAGTCCTCCAACTACTTGGACACCATTGTGACGGTAAGAGAAGTGTTTTTGTGGTCGTGAAACGTGGGCTTTCTCTTTTGGGTTTTAGGTTCGGGTTAGGGATGGGCTGGATCAAGAACCCTTAGCCAATCCAATTTAGTAAATTGCACGCTGCTCTCAAGAGGATATATAGTCTTGGGCCATCTTAATGCCACTATCGAAGTCCAACAACTACTTTTGGTAGGACGTTAAACAATGGAATGCAATAATACACAAGTGAAGCTTAGATAGAGAAGTTGTGCTTGTACTAATTCACTTTCGATTAGGGTCGATAATTTTTGATACAATTCTCGAATTCTCTAACATGCGAAAATTAGCATATTAGAGCATTCCTTGACATATCCGCACAAGAAGGGAGAGGGAGATTCGAACTAGTAATCTCCACTTTATTAGGCGTGGTTCCAGCTGATTGAGCTAGCTCTTGGGGACACAAAAATAGTCATTTAACAAGCTCTCTATTCTATTTCAAATTTAACTTTGATCAAGAAGGCTCTCCAAATATCAAGAGCCAAAAAGTGAAAGCTATATAGTTTTTTAAGCTTATATATTCATTTATATTCTCTCTCTTCTCTACCAAAAACAAAGAAAGAATTAATAAAGAGCAAAAAAGAATATTTAACCAAAAGTAGAGAAAGATGTAGAGAATTTGATATTTAATTCATTTTAAAAGTGACTTTACAAATTAGAAAAAATTGGTTTTGCTCTTTAAATTTAGCTTTTATTTAAAGAGTTCAATAAGAACGTTCTTAGGATTGAAGGCTTGATCCATTTAGTTAAATAAATTGGATTAAAATTTACTTATATAATCTTATACTTATACCTCAACACGATTCACACTCAGCATGATACACAAATTGACGGTCCTACTTTCAATGAAGCTAAGATGAGCTTAAACAAGTCTGCACTCAGTTGGGTGGACTAGATTTTTGCCCTAAAATATTAATTAAAAAGAAGATAAAAAGGCAATCTTGCCTCTACTCCAATTTGGGTAATCGGAAATGCTATTGGAGAGGAGGTCTAATCCGATCTTAATGTCAAATGAATATATACTATTGTCCAAAGTAAAAGAGAATGCAGAATGCGATACCCACTACTGTTTCGACAACCTTGCTTTCATACCATTACTTTTTTTTCGGATTGGATTAAGTCAAGTTTCGCCGACTTGGAATTTTTGTCATCCAAAAAGGTAGGGGCAATTTGACGGATTTGAATTCAGAATTTGGAATATTTATTTAAAACGGATTGTCCAAATTGTGACAACATAAGAGAGAGAAAAAAAATGTAATATACTAGTAGCTAGGGTGGAAATTGGGAGAAGGGGAGAACCACCCATTGTGCCAAATAAGTGGTTTGACCACTTAAAAATTGACCAGTAAAAATGGTTGAACTACTCATTTAACCACAAAGTGGTGTGGCCATACCTAAATCGGCCATTGAAGTGGCCAAACCATCTCAATTGGTCGTCCAGTAGTTTGGTTTTCCTAAACTAACTTTTAGGATAGAGATAATTCGACCATCCTCAAATTGGTTATTGACTAGTGAGAATAGTCTACTATTCATTTGTAGCCACACCTAAATCAGCCATGGAAGTATTGAAGTGGCCAAACCACTCTTATTGGCCATAAATAAGCCAACTTTTTGAAGTGATTGAACAACTCTCTTTTTCTATGAGAATAATTCGACCACTTTCAAATTGGCCATTAGGGGCCGACAAACCACTCTTTTAACTTCCAAATCAGTTATTGGGAGTTGCAAAACCATTTTCTTTGGACGAAAGAGACCATTCGACCCCTCCCAATATCAACTTTCGGTAGCTTGGAAGGTATATATACATATATAAATATGTATATATTCCTGGAATGCTGCTGCGAATTTGAGCTATTAAAATCGAATAAACAATCCAAGTCAAAGGGATTGCACCGAATTTCAGTCACTAATCGTGGGCTGAACCAATGAATCACGTGGTGAACTACTTTTTGCCTTTTAGCAGAGGATTCCGCGTGCAGGCAGCAGAGATAGTGGCATACGCCAAGTTCTGCATGAAGCAATACAAGGGAGACGTGTGTTTTCCATTTTGCTCAAAGGTCAAACAATATCTTCCGCGATAAAGACAATATTGGGAGACTATAAATTGAGATAGCATTTACACACTGCACAATAACATAAAACCAGTGGCCATCTGATGAAAGTTGTACATTTGGAAGCTGTTTCTGCAATATTGAGAAATTATTCCCAATGAATAATTTGCAGAGAACCAATGAATATTCCCATCCTTTACACAGAAGGGTCGTCCTCATTGCAATTTGCAAGTGCTTTTGAATGTGTAGTACGTAGGACGAGTAACAGAAGCCGACCTCTACGTGAATCAGGGGGACCTCCCTAGCTCCGGCCACCTCTCTATGCGAATATATTAAATAAATAAATAAAATTATTATTATCTTTTTTGGGTACTTGAAATTAGTATGAAATATGTTTTAAATCTAAAAGTATTATGTGCATGTAATTGGAAGATTCAAATATTTCATGTCAATCTAAAATTCTGGAGGAAAAACTAAAACTTTGAGTTAGCCGTCTAAGAGCAGTTTTATTGAGCTCTTTCAATTTAGCTTTCTTTTCAAATATTTGAAAAAAAAAAAAAAAACTCACAAAATGATCATTATCTACTTTATTTCAAATTTAACTTTGATTAACAAAGCTCTCTAAATATTAAAAGCCAAAAAGTGAAAGTCATTTAGTTTTGTAAGCTTATATATTCATTTTCCTTTTCTCTCTCATATACCAAGATCAAAAAAATAATTTTTAAAATAATAATAATAATAATATTTAACTAAAGTAGAGGAAGATAGAGTGAGTTTGATGTTTGGCTCAATTTAAAAGTGCCTCTAAAAATTTTAAAAAGTGAGTTATTCTCTTCAAATTTATTTATTTTTTATTATTATTATTTTTTTGACGTGTCCAACACAAGAGAATGAGAAGGAAGGATTCGAACTAGTGACATCCGCTTCATAAGGCGTGATCCACAGCCCGATTGGGTTATCCCTTGAAGACAAATTTAACTTTTATTTGAAAAGCATATGCTCTAACAACTGCAACACCACTCACGTCACACCCACATATGGGTAAATAATATTTTTGGATCAGCACGCATGAAATATTTTAATTGAAATTGAAATAAATTTGAAAGTAAGGTTTGAACTTAAAAATTTAATAATTTCTTTTTAAAAAAAATCTAGAATACCCACTTTTGACTTGCCCTAAATATATACAAATTCATTTCTCTTGCATCAAAATCTCTTGGTAGGTTAACATATGGAGTGTACCTCGGTTTTCTTATTCTCTAATCTTTATTTCTTTGTTATTACCAACAAATGGATCGGTGATCGAGGAGGTATTTTGATATTTTTCTTGGTAATTAGTAGGTCTAGAGATCTTGAATTATTACATCGTTTTTGTCCTTAAATAACATCCTTAGATCCTTATCCCCATTTACTAATCACATGAGATACAAGTATCATAAAACAAGCTATAATGTTTCCGGCCATGTTTTAAGGGGAAACAACGACAGGGTAGGAAACATGACTTTTCCTTCATTTAATTAACTTTTGAATGTTTATTAAAGAGAAAAAAGAAAAAATATCACTACGTCAAATATGATTAAGAAAATTGGCAATTAATCATTATGGGATGGAGAAGTCCGAATCATATCATTTGAGGTACACAAAAACGGAGAAGAAAAAAGGTTCAATAATACAAATTAAAAAACACCAGAACGGTCAAGTTTGGAGTAAACGATTTAATGATGAGCTTTGCCGACCGACAAAGAGACATTAATTATCAACTTAGAGACCAATCTTTCAATTGGTTGAGCTCTATAGATATATATATATATATAGGTCGGTCTTGCATAATTGCATTGTTACTGAATGGTCCACTGAACCCAGTCACATATATATATACCCCTTCTTGATATTCGAAACTTTAGCTTGGACTTATCATTTGGAGAGGTAATGGTAAGTTTAAAGCAAATGAGGCCTACATTAAAAAAAATAAAAATAAAATAAAAAAACGATAACTTAGTTTGCAAGATTCTTCTCAATCTTTTAATTAATTAATGTATTCTTAATTTGGACGGGCAATTGTGAGAGGGCTCTTGTGAAGTCTATATGTTCAGATAAGTGTTTAGACAACCTAAAATCTGCTCAGACGTTAGATAGGCCCATAAATGTTCCTCCCACAATTGCTTGATTGGGCCAACCGAAAATATTCTTGAGTTAATAAATATTTGACTCAGCATCAAACCTTAAAGAAATAAATAAATAAACTTTAAAATATATATATATATATTAGGCAGAAACAAAATGGCCTAATTAAATTGCATATACACGAACATATTGAAACTGATCATACACAGTGGAGAAGGATCCTCTACAATGGCTTCACCAGTACTGTACTGTACTGTAATAGTATAATGCATCATTCAACGCTGGTTGTTCATGAAGTCCTCGCTGAATACCCTCAACAGTGGCCTCACCAGTACAATACTGTACTATAATAGTATAATGCATCATTCAACGTTGGTTGTTCATGAAGTCCTAGCTGAATACTTTATTTACCAAAAGAAGAAGAAAAGTAAAATCGTCTTTCTTGACTAGCTCATGGTTTTAATTAAAATCTTATGATTAATAAGACCAACAACAAATCAGAAGTTATTTTCACAAATAGTGATCTTAGGCTCTAATGGAAAATGAACATTAATTTCTCCCATGATCAATGCAAAGGGAATATCTTCAAATTAATGGATGTAAGAAATGAGTGGTGGAAGATGATCCATAAATTAATATTTTTTTTTTTAAAAAAAAAAATACACTTAGTCCACTCATACCTTATATATATATTTTTTAAAAATATCAACGTAAGATCAAGAAATTAAAAAACACCAAGAAAAACGGTAACATTTATTTTAAAAAATGTTATATATATATTTTGCATTTTCAATTAAGTTGGCATGTTACATCTATCATTTCTCTTATATTTATATGGTAATTACTTCACCATAATATTTTTAAATTAAATGGGTAACAATCCTTTCAACATTTACTACTCTTAGAAGATAATTAATTTTCCTTCACTGTATCCACTTAATAGTGACTAGGATTTTAAGAATTGCTCAGGAGAGTAATTATTATGAGAAATCTGGAATATATTAAATGGTCAAAACCTCTTAATTACAAAAGAAATGTGGAGAGGCCAAAACCTCTTAATTACAGAAATCAATATTCTAGAGACTAGTACTCCACGTTTATAACATTCCAATAAAAAAAAACCCATGATTCTCACTTTTTTCACTACAATAGATTAAAAGTTTAAAAAAAAAAAAAAAAAAAAAAGGTATTCTCCCGTCCTTCTCCTATCACCAATGGTCAACATTTCTCTTGTTAAAAACTTTCATAATTTTTGTTGTATTTAATCTTAACTTATATATATATATATATATATAAGCTTTTTTTACCAACTGGGTTATTTTAACGTGCTATTTTTTTCTAGTTATTTTAATTTCTTGTGCAGTGACGCACAGTTGGTTTATATGCAGAATCGCTGTGGCTTCCATCCAAAATTCAGATTCCACTTGCAAAAACTTGTTGGAACTCAGCAGCCTGTCCAGTGTCCATGATGCAACAAAGTGCATGCAGCAGGGTCTCCAAATGGTCGATGTGCTCTGTCTCATCTTAGTTTATAGAAAAATTCAGTTCATTTTAACAAACGCATGATTTTATATTTAAATTTTTTAGAAAAAATTCGTTCATTTTTAAAAGTGCACGATTTTATATTTAAAAAATTTAGAAAAAAATCAGTTCATTTTTAAAAACACATGATTTTATATTTAGAAATTTTTAAAAAATTCAGTTTATTTTAAAAACGCACGATTTTATATTTAAAAATTTTAGAGACAGGCTAAATAGATGGGATCCTAAATATACCCATCAACTTGAAGGTAAAAAAGAAAAAAGAGGAGGGACCCATGAGCAAATTGCCCATAGTTTTCAACTTTTCATACATGCATCCAAGAAGGCTATAAAAAGCCAATTCAAGTCACTAAATTGGACCATTCAAACACCCACCCACAACTGAACCCAAGAGTAAAAAAAAAAAATGCATCCTCTATTTGCATTCCTTCTCTTGCATATAATAACCACGGCCAGCGCAGCCCAACTCCGGCCTGGCTTCTACCGGGAAACATGCCCGGATGCAGAATTCGTCGTCCGGGAAGTCCTGCACAAGGCCATGATTCGAGAACCCAGAAGCGTCGCCTCCGTCATGCGCTTCCAATTCCACGATTGCCTTGTTAATGTAACCGTTGCAAAGCTATAGCAAACTTCAATATTAATTTTCCTTTATTATTAATTAGCTTATAATGAAATTAAGATTTTTCTTTTTTTATATATGCATAAAAGGGTTGCGATGCTTCTATGCTGCTGGATGATACACCAACCATGCTGGGAGAAAAAGAAGCCCTGTCGAACATAAATTCGCTGAGATCTTTCGAAGTGATCGATGAGGTGAAGGAGGCGGTAGAGAGAATCTGCCCAGGAGTTGTTTCATGCGCAGATATCATAATTATGGCTGCCAGAGATGCGGTGGCGCTGGTATGTATATATATTTTTATGATTGATTTTGTGGGTGTTTAGGCAAAATAGGCACTGAGTTTTGTCGCCGGATTGAGGGCCAAATAGTCCCTTTTTGTCTAACTTTTTTTGTCAAAGTTGCTTGGTCCATTGGTGGCCGCAGAGTATAGTATTCACCTACATCATTTCAAGCCTATCCAAAGCTAGAAGACAGCGACATAATCAGATACTCCCGAAGGAAATCAGTGTACTTTATTTTAGCTAGCGGATGGGGCACACGCTTTGGGTCTGATGATGCCCTTGTTTTGCCTTTATAGTCAAGTGGGGGCAAAATATCGCCGGAGATTTTTATGTTGAATGTGGCAATTCGGTTTTCTGTTTGCGTATTGGGTTTGAGTTGCGTTGCGTATTGGGTTTGAGTTGTCTCGACATATGAGTAATATTACATTTCACATATGAGTAATATTACACTCTCACATACGAGTAATATTACACATACTCTAACTCTAACATGATTTTTAAAAATCACAACTATCGAATTTTAACTTTTAATAGTGATTTTAATAACATTATTTTAACTCGATTAGTTTAATTAAATAAATTAGACTCATAAACCCTAACCTATTAATTTCGTGTTGTGTTCGCAAATCGTATTAATTCTAGAGTCGTGTGTCAGATTCGAGTTGTGTCAAGTTCTAACTTGACTCATTTAATTAAAGCGATTATACTTTTCAACCTTAATATGCTAATTTCATGTTGAATTTGTGTTGGAGTCGCAAGTTGTGTCAAAAATTGTCAGTTCTACAAAAACTAACTATGAAAATTACAAGATTGGAGTACTGTTATTTTTTTTGCTGGAGGTAAGCTAAACTCTTTCTTTTATGATGGTATCAACTGTTTAATTTCAAAGTTTTTCTGTTAATATTTTTACTTTTATATATACTGCCCCATTTTTTCCTTTTAGACTGCTTATTTTTAATGGAGGACCCCTTGAGAGATTTGTGTAAAAGTTATACAAGGGACTAGCCTTGTGAAAATTTTGGTGATAAATTTTACTATAGGGTTGAAGTTTAGACATACTTTCATAGTATTAAAGTAGTTTCATATTACCGTTAGTTATTTAAAACACGTTATACAAAATTTAGTGTGAAGAATAGTATTACGGATACTTTAATTCCACTCAAATATACATTTGTTTTTATAATGTTTTTGTCAAAGTGAAATGATTGCATAATGTTTTGTGAAACTAGACTGGAGGGCCTTATTGGGAGGTGAGGCTAGGAAGATTGGACAGCTTAACTGCAAGGCAAG
>NC_081551.1:3352104-3407104 GCF_901000735.1 Corylus avellana | reverse complement strand
GGGGGCTATAAAAAGGGTGTTATCATGATGGTCCTGCTAAAAGGTTTTTTTTTTCTATTCAAATATGGGAAAACGAGTTACAAAGGATCCTATAACAATAAGGGGGTGAGCACCTCCAACAACTTTTTAGACCCTTAAAAGCGGTTTCAATTTTTTTACCAAACGGTTACTTTTTTCTTTGAACAGACATTTTGAGTGTTAACCGCACTTCTAAACTCCCGAAAAGCGCACTCAAATAGGCCCTCGTCCCCTCTCTCATATTTTGAATAAAAGAAAAAAAAAATGTTCTAAGTACAAATATCTCCTAGGGAATGAGTTTCGTGAGGGAGATTGCTATTGCATCTAGTGATGCTTTCGGCCCTAAAAGATGAGATATTTGGGTCTTTCAAACGTTTGAAAGTGAAGGCTGATGTAGATTGCATTTGGCCCGCGATTTTGCAGCTTAAACACTTACTTCTAAACAAAATTGTAAAAAGCATTTTGTTTGGGAGTACATTAATTTAAAAACATGGATATAGCCGTGCTGTTTAAAGGCCGAACTACATTTTTAAATAATAAAAATAATATTTTTTTTCACAAATTTTATCAAACACTTAACCACGCTGCTAATCTGACTGGCCTGCAACCTCAATGGTTCGTCGGCATTGCCCAAATAAGGCAGCTGCATGTGGAAGCATCGACTCATATCTTCGTTGGAAATGAGAGTGATCGTAATGGAAATCCAGGGAGGAATTCCAGTTTAGAGTCGATGTGGTGAGCACTTGTTGAAAATGTAGAACTGTAAGGATGACACCAATTAGTTCATATATATATATATCAGAAACTTCCACTTTCTGAAAATGGTCTCGGCGTCGTATTGCACTACAATCTGACTTCAAAAAAGTAGATTCTGAGACGGCGTAGACGCTCTAAAGCAATGTCTTTATCATATTTTCATTGTAAAAAGCTCCTACCGGCGACAGATGCTTGAGCCTGTTTTCATTGAAAATTTCATGTTACATTAGCTTACTCCTCCAAACTGACGTCAAAACTAGCATTTTCTATATCATCGCATGCAGATTATCTCCCAGGATCCTTCTTTAGTAGAGATCTATTTGTAGTGACCCAAATAATTAATTAGACTTAGGATATTAGAGGGTTAATTGGATGTACTAAAACTAATTTGATTAAAGGATTAATTGAACTTTGGGTCACTAAGGACACTCAGAGGGGCATTTTTTTTTACATTTTTGAAATTTCAGAACTACAATGGACGAATGCTCTCGTGGGGACCACACGAGCACTTACCTGGCAATTGTAGAGTTAATTACCAATTAATTGATTTCCAGGGAGTTACACTACTAAAGTTTAATTCCTTTTGCACTACCAAAAATGATTTATGAGCCATTTGTTTATTATTTTGGACGGAATCAAGATGCATGCGCGGAACCAAAGTTTTTTGTGTGAAGGTTTTGAACTGCGTAAATATATAGTCCCTTTAAGTGTGAATTTGGATGGGATAGTTGGCATAGCAAGCTTGTGAAAGATAGTAACTCTAAATTCATACATTTTAAGGATATAATTGAAAGTGATAAAAGAAAAAGAAGAAACAGAAGAAGAAAAAAAAAAGGGTGGGAGGGGAGGGGGTTAAATATCTTGAACCCCTCAACTACAATTTAATGTCACCCCCGTAAACTACAAGTACAACTTGTTACACACTCAGCATTTGCAAACTTGTTTCTTCTCTTCCTTTATTTTTAAAAAAATAAAAAATAAAAAAAACGCAGGGTGCATGGCACTTGATCAATATTCTGTCCATTTTAATGATCTTGACTAATAGAAGAGAGTTGAATGTAATAAGTGGACCGGTGGTAGTCCATAAAAACATGTAAATAAGTGACACTCGACAACGGGGTTAAAAATAAAATTCAAGCAGGAATGGACCTTTGGATGAGGGGGGAGGTCACCTGTTAAAGGGGATTGCACCTAGTTTTTTAAGGCAGCGCACTTAACTGAAGTCTTGAACTTCTGTGGCCTTTTACCACAATCCGAACCCAAAAAGAAACACAGGCAGCCAGAGAGGGGTTGTTAATGGACTGGGAGCCTTGCCCAAACACGACCTCTAACTGATGTGCCAAGAAAAGGGCCGGAAAATGCAATTTCTCCTCCTCCCGAAGGTGGCAAAGGTGGAAGAGGACCTCCGAGAAGCGGAGCGGGGAGGTGTGCTCTGTATCTAGATAGGTCATGTTTGGACGAAATCCAGACACAGCTGGGAATAAACCGGGCCCACAAAAGACCAAGCAATTTTACATATTTTATTTGTAAGAGTAAATGTAAAACAGAGGCCAGGTTCTTAACGGATCGAGGCAGAGGCAAGTTTCAAAAAGAGAGATCTTTGCTCGATCAGAGAGTCGATCGTAAATATACGTAGATCTAAGCAAGCATCTCATGATATTATTACATAAGCATCCTTCCAAGGAGAAATGCATACGCACCAAAAGCTGCTTAAACAGAAATTTTTCCTCCGGACGATTGGAAGAATTTCTCAACTATAATATTGTTCAACGACACGGAGAAGGAAAGAATTTTTCAAGCAAACACACCACCAAGGAGAGAAACAAAATTAAAAGCAAACAAATAACTAGAAGAAAGTATCATTTTTAACTAAAACCACTACAAACAAACATTTGAAAGCCAAAGTTTAGAACTCCCAAGCTCGATCAAAAAACATTAATTCTCACATTAAAAGATACCCAGATCCGCAAGTTATAATAGAAAACATTTAAAAGTTATAAGCAAACAAAACCTCAAAGGTGTTTCATACTCGGAACAATGGAACACCCAAATGAAGTCTTGAAATCTAAAGAACAATTAAAAAGCCCCTTAACCTATCTATTATGATCCACAAAAAACTCACTCATCGACCAAAGGCTCATACTGCATCTCAGAGACCTAAGCAGCAACAGATGGCTTAGAAGCTCCAGAGAGCCTGGATCTCCTTTTTGCTAAGCTCTCACTACGGCGGTCACGCTGCTCCTTCAAGCGAGTGGCAAGAAGCTTCTGATAGTCTGCTGCCTCAGACTTGGCCTTTGCAATTCTCTTTTTCTTGTCTGCAATCCTTGCTCTCTTCCTTTGTAAAGTCAAAGGAGTCACTAGCCTCTGAATCTTGGGAGCTTTGCTGCACTTCTTGCCTGATTTTTTTTTAAAAAAATAAAGGATACATTTTTTAATAGCTGATAACCAACCAATAAAATTGAGAATGCTAATTCTATAAATAAATTATCATCTTGACCTCAGTTTGACTAGAAGGACAATTAATAGACTAATTGGTTATAAGCACTCACCGGACTTGGTTGTGAAGGTTCTACGGTATGTGTTGACATACTTCCTAACGTCATCATCTTTGGAGAGGTTGAACAGCTTCCGGATCTTTGAAGCCCTCTTTGGACCCCTCATTCTTGGCTTCTCAACATCAGTTAGTCCAGGAAGGTCATTGTCACCTTTCTTAACAATAACCAAGTTCAGAACTGAGAGGTCTGGACTAACAATGCATCCACGAACAGACTTCCTTCGGCGCTCTCCATTCCTCCTGCCATAACCACGGAAGCAAGCAGTTCCTGTTCAAACAAACTCTACGCCAATCAGCATCACTATAAAAAAGACGCACCAAAAATGAAGTTTGCAGACCAGGCTACTTCGCAAAATGACAACAAAAGAAATCCAAAATTTTGCTGGCAATGTGCTAATATACTCGAAAGCAACAAGTACACTCAAATAATGCACAATAAACAAACCTCTGTGGAGCAACAGACGAACACGGCCTGGAGTCAAAACTCCTTGCTTCATTGGAAAACCCTGCTTGTCACAGCCTCCCATTATTTTGAATACATAGCCCCTGAACTCCTGCATAAAAAAGTATAGAAAATACTTCAATACCACATAACTAGAAACAAAACATAGCAAAATACCAGAAAGAAAACTTGTAAGAACATACGTCACCCAATGCATCTCCATGGACTTCTTGTGAGATCCTCTTGTCCCAAAATGCTCGGCTGCAATAATAATTTACAAGTACAGAATTTTTGGTTACTTCTCAATTACAACATAAAAAGAGGTCAAACTAAACAGACATACAACTGTTGCAATCAAAAGTACAACCTCTGTTCCATACCCTACACAAACAAACACAGCCGTATACATATATGCCTATGAAGAACCATATACACGCATGCATACATGCTCAATCAGTCCAGTCACCTCAATATATTCAATCCCAGGAACTATGAATTATTCACATGCTGAATCCATCCATCATTAACTTATAAGACACGATCACAAAATTGAAATGTATATGGATGATATCAAATGCCCAATTTCATGGCTTTACATATTATATTCATATTTTTCACTCCACTCTCACACAAACCAAACAAACCCTCGCTTTTGAATCCAAATTTAAACACATTCGCAGTCACGTTCAAGTTAAAAGAGATTTAAATCCCATGCAACCATTTTATCACCAAAGCTAAGATTTAAGTGCATAGGCTCCATAAATTAGTCAGCCTAAAACTATTTGATGAAGATTATCAAAAATAAGGAACTGAATTAGAACACACCATTCTACTTAGAGGTAGCAATGCATGTTCATGTGTCAGATTTTAGTCATATCGAGGCATGTATATAAAAATACATAGGCCAACCCTAATCCAACTCACTTAATTAAAGGGCCACGCCACTCAACCCTAATTCTTCAAAAGTTGATGGTCCTAAATGGATATAAAAATACATAGGTCAACCCTAATCCAACCCACTTAATTAAAGGGTCACGCGCCACTCAACCCTAATCCATCAAAAGTTGATGGTCCTAAATATCATGTGTCAGATTCAAGTTGTATCAAAGGTCAACCTTAACCCGACCCATTTAATTAAACTTTTCAAGCCCCTCAATCCTAACTCGCTACTTTCATGTTAGGGCTGTGCCAAGTTTGCAAGTCGTATCAAAAATTGTCATTGCCAGCCCTAATTCTACTGATTAATTATCACTAAATCACACTCGTTCTAGCATAATAAAAATTAAAATTAAAATTAAAAATTAAAAAAAAAATAAAAAATTATGACAGAACACCCCAAGGTAGGAACACTTCATGTAACCACCCCATGAAGGATCAACCCCAGACACGTAACACACGCCCACCAAAAATATGTTAAATCTGGCTTTCACCAGGGGTGTAGCCCCAAGGAGTTGTTTGTTATGCCACCAAGGTCCAAAGCCTTTGCCAACCCCTTGAGGTTTCATTCTAGCATAATAATTAACAGGTTGTGTTAAGAGTTGTGGACCCCCGAAATAGTTGGAATCTATTTGTTACAGTACTACCAATGTGTTTCTTTCAGAATTTGGCTTTCATGGACCACAGTGATACAATTAGTCAAAGCAAAAGCTTAACTAGAAACCAGTGTCTCAAATTAAACTCCCAAAAACAATCGATGCATGTGGTTTCCAAGTGATTGCCTGCGTAGTTTGATAGGGGATTAGGGGGGGGAGCGTTTCTGCATTCTTATTTATTGTTTTAAGATCCATCTATTGTTCTACCACTCTCTAGAATTTGTAAGGCAATCCGTCTAGATCATACTCGCAATGTTGTATCAAATAAGATCACAAAAACAAGCACAACACCAAGAAAACACAAAACGGAATGAAAATCAAAAAGAGAGAAAGATAGAGAGCTAGAACGAGGGTGGGTGTCGTACAGTTTGGTATCGTCATCGATTTCGAGCTTCTTCTGGCACCCAGTGGTGGGGTTTGCGATGTTGAACTGAAACAAAACGTAAACAATAAGCGATTACAAAAGAAGTGGTGAGAGAGAGAGCTTAGGAATTCAATGGAAGATAGAAGGATTGGGAATTCATAGATAAGAACCTTCATTTTCGACGGACTCGCTCGCTACGGCCGCAGATAGATGAAAAAATGCCGCCTCTGGCTCGTGCTCGTGCTCTTGCTCCTCCGGGCGCTCCTGCTTGCGATTCTAGGGTTTTTGGTTGCGGCTTAGAGGCATTATAATGAACGAATAGAGAGGTGAGACGTACGAGTGAATTTAGACCGTACACGTGGATGGGTATGTAAGCGTACATCACGTCTTAAAGTAGGGTTTGCGGGTGTTTATCAAATGGACCCTATTGGGCCTTTAATTCAAATTTGAGCGGGTGTGAAGAGTCCAGATCCAAAATTTATTGGATATTTACTAATTTAATCTATTAAATATATATTTATCTTTATAGCATGCGATTTTTACATGCACTTTATATCTTTTTTTAATTTTATTAAAAATACATATAAGAATCACATTCTAGAAACATACTTCAATTTGAAGAAAAACTTCGTCAATAAATTAATTATTAAAAAAAAAAAAAAGTAAATTTAGTTCAGTCATACAATTTTCTGATTATCTTTTGCGCCAATAGACCCGAAAATTCTGTACCTTGTTAAAGTCTTAGTTAAATTTTTTTTTTTTTTTCCTTATCGGTTTAAAACTTTGAGACAAGGAAAAGGGGAGACAATGAATGATTTAATATGATATAATAAGTCTTAAGTTTGAACCCTAATTTTACAGTTAAATTGTTGACTAAGTTTTTCGAATAAGTAATTATTTTACATGGTATCCATCATTTAACCTCTATTTTAATTAAAATAGTCTACTTATTGTCTATATTCACACGTGAAGGGATTCTTTTAGTTAAAGCTTTTGGGACAATATGTGATTTAACATGGTTTCAAAGAATTCGAACTCTAACTCTACAATCGACTCTCTATTTCAATTAAATATTGCATATGTGAGCTAAAAAGAGTGTTAAAATATTTAATTGAAACTTTTAAAATAAATAATTATTAAACCCTCAAGCAATGTACTAACAAGAGTAGGTGCATGAATTATGGGTGTGTGCATAAATAATAGAGTAATGCTAGGAACCATCTTTTTATCCTCATAAATCTGATATGGCTTTTCAAGTATGATTCATCTAAAATTTAATGATGATTTTAAAAGCCACATCAACTTTAGGAGAATAAAAAGAAAATAAAACGATGGTCCCTAGCATTACTCTAAATTTTCTTAAACGATAACCTTCCAAAACTAAGCAAAATTAATGTCTATGAAATTGGTGCAGATTTAATTAATTAGGCACAGCCAATCAGCTTTCTCCAGACAAGCAGCTAAAGTATTGGACTAGGAAGTATTTTATGAGCATATAACAATATCCCCTTAGAAGTTTATCTTTTTTTTTTTTTTTTTTTTTTTTTTTACATGTCCACACAAGGGAAGGGGGAGGGAAATTCGAACTAGTGACCTTCGCTTCATTAGGCGTGGTCCACAGCCGATTGAGCTACCCCTTGAGGACACCTTATAAGCTTATCTTAACTTTGACAACATTAAAAAGTTTATATTATATGGTTTCTTTTGTTGCCTGTGAAATAATACGTGTTCCAATCATCTTATGATGTTTCAATCATGCTGATATAATGAAACTCAGATATATCCTTCTTATCCTCTTTATAAATACATTAGTTTTGTTTCAAAGTAGGTGGGAGGAGAAGAAATTCCTCTAATATTCAGTCTATTAATTAAACTAATATTTTGTAGTTAGAGCATACAATTTTTATATGTACTCTGAAAAATGTACATTAAAATCACATGTCTTTTTTAAAATGCATATGAGAATTAAAAATGTATGTAAAAAAGATCACATGCTCAAAAGTGTAAATTAAATAAATTGAAATGAAAGAAATTCCTTCAATCAGGAGAAAAACTTCTATCTTTTTTTTTTTGGAAAAATTCACTTTACCCCCTAAAGTTTCAGGAGTTTTTCAATTTGAATCCCAAAGTTTGAAAATTGGCAATGTACCCCCCTAATGTTTCAAAAATTTTCAATTTAAATCTTCCGTTACTAATTTTCGCCAAATTGGACGGAAATCTATAAAATTACATAATTACCCTCAGGCTTTTTTAAAAAAAAATTTCCGTCAAATTTAACGGAAATTAGTAACGGACGGTTTAAATTAAAAATTTTTGAAACATTAGGCAGATACATTGCCAATTTTTAAACTTTTTGGTTCAAATTGACAAACTCCTGAAACTTCAGGGGATAAAGTGGATTTTCCTTTTTTTTTTTTTTTTTTAAAGCAATTTACAAGGTATTAAGTAGGGCTTGGCCCCAAAATCTTACTCTCCATATTATTATTATTATTATTATTTGACCATTTCCTTGTTGAATTAGGATTTTCAGCAATTTGTTATTCAAATTACTTGCAATTCAGACAATAAATGTGACGAAGCTTCTATATGATCTACCTATCCAAATAAGGGGCAGGTTGATGGGGATTCGGATCCCCTAGAATACATAGGGAAATTTTAGTTTATGAAATTTCAGATTGAAGCCATTTATTTTCATCCAAGAGCCATTATTCAGCCACGTGTCCCACTACTAATAAAATAATAAAATAATGATGATCATTAATATCATTAAAATTTTATTATTATTTTATAAGCAGTGAGATACGTGACAAGATAATGACTCTTGGATGAAAATAGATGACCTGAATCTAAAATTTCAGAAATTAAAATTCTCTCAGGAATTCTAGGGGATCCGGATCCGGTTCCGGTTGATGGGTCCCATGAAAGATCTATCACATTTCTTGCTCAAATTGCTAGCAATTCAAACAGCAAAATTATTTAAAATCTCTATCATTCGACTTTTATTAGTAGAGATCAGCAAGTGCCATTTAAATTAGAACTCTCAGCCCTCAGGTCAACAAGTATTCTCTTAAGCACAACTCAAGATTACAAGAGATGGAAGAACTAAAATTTTTACAAGTTTTTATTTTTTATTTTTTTTAAAAAAGCAAACATGCATAACCTTAACCTGATTCTCTTTACACACAGACCAAGCCAGCCAGCTTCCAAAGAAGGCAATCAGCATCACCCCACTAAACAATAATTTGATTCCCTTTGACCATGAAAAGTGTGCCTTATCTCAAACCAGCACTCAATAAATTTCATAATGCACAGACATAATCCCCGCTTGTCTCAATGTCATCTATGTCACAATCTGCTTCAATCTCATCAAGATCCATGCTGCCACCAACAACAATCGCACCAAGTTTGACCCCCTCACCTGCTTTCCCAGCCTCTTGAATTATGGACAGTATTTCTTCAATACTTTGGGGGGATTCACTTTCATCCTCATTCTGCATGCCACCTTCACTTTCATCCATGAACTCTATGGGCAAGTTTTTTAAGAACCAGGGATGCTTCTTTATTTCTGGGATACTTATTCTCTATACAAAAAGCAAATAATTACATGAATCATAGAGAATAATTAAAGAGGACTAAAACATTTGAATCAAAATCAGTAAACTTTTACTACCTTTTCA
Organism: Corylus avellana; assembly: GCF_901000735.1. NCBI lineage: Eukaryota > Viridiplantae > Streptophyta > Magnoliopsida > Fagales > Betulaceae > Corylus > Corylus avellana. The sequence continues at coordinate 3,397,701 of NC_081551.1, read as the reverse complement.
GGGTTTGCTACAAAAATTCGAGATAAAAGATGTCTACATTCCATGGAGATACGAACGTAGGCTGGAATTGAGTAGTGAACACTAAGAATCCTCTGCCACAAGCAATCAGCATGTTTTATTAAACCGCGATAAAAAATGTTTTTCAGCTTTCGGGATAAATAATGATTGAACATGATATCAGAACATAGATTATAAGATAAGTTCGAATCCTGATCAACTAAAATTGTTATCATAATTCATAACTAACCTGAAGTGTTTTTCTAAAATTTTTTGGATCTTGTGTGTCTTCAAAGGGATAAGCTCCAACCAGCATCACATATAAGGTAACCCCACAAGACCAAACATCTGCAATCTGCATAATTTTCAATGGTAAAAGAGTTATCATGCTTACTTAGTGACCATAGTTGGTCCTAAATAAGAAGATAGAAGAATAGAACTTACTTTCCCATCATATTCTTTCTTTGACAAGACCTCTGGTGCAATATAAGCTGGTGTTCCTACAGTTGATTTGGGCTGGGAATGTAACACCGATGACTGTAAAATGAGGCAGAATAATTAGTATTTCGATTTATATTTGCTGCAGAATTTATTAAAGATTGAATATATAATTAGTAAGTTCACTGCCTTGGAATAGCCAAAGTCACATATTTTGAGACGTGGTGCCGAGCTTCCATCTAGAAGTGTGTTTTCCAGCTTCAGATCTCTGTGACAAATTTGCTGGGAAAATTTAAAGGAAAAAAAAAAAATTATCTTCTATTCACAAAGAGGTGCAAGGCCCCAATTTAATCAAAGACCAATTATCCCATTTTTATGGATAAATTTTTTCTCAAATTGGGTTAGAGTAATTTTCTTTAATTTAGTCAATTAAATTGACATATATTCAAAATGCATATAATTCTCACATATATTTTTAATAACGTACATAATTCTCGCATTATTTTTAAACACATGCCAATTTAATAAACTCCTAATTTGGGAAAAAAACTTTGTACATTTATAAATTAGATGGTTAAGAATGATACCGCGGAATGGCAGTAACTAACTCCAGAAATAAGTTGTTGAAAGAAATATCTTGCCTGATGCAAACATAAAAAATATGAAAGAAGAAGAGAATTTATAAATACCATATATAAAAAAGAAAAAAAAAATCCAAAATTACATATTGCATATTGAGAAAAAAAATTAATGAACCTTGAGCTGTCGATAAGGAAAAGGTAATATAGCTTTTACTATAATTTTTTTAAATTCAGTGATAATCTATATGAGTGTCATATGAACTATTACATCAACTTATAAGGAATTTATAATAAAAATCATAGTACCCCATTAGAAATGGCATTGGTTGCTGTCAAATTGAAAAATCTGCAAGAAATATGTGTGCAATAATAGGCATTTCTGTTGAGTGAAAAAATCATTAAGATGAATATCATGCCCTGTTGATAATGTCAATTTTCTCTTAACCATAATTTACCTCATCCTCGCTGAATCTACCAGCATTGCATATTCTTCCAAATAGTTCTCCTTCAGCAGCATATTCCATGACTATGGCTAGATGAGTTGGTGTTAGCAGCACCTGCAACAAAAAGGCCTCTTTGCTCTCAATCTGTCATACACTTTTAATATATGTGTGGCTTCATAACTCATCAATGACATCAATTTGAAAAATCATTAATTAAAGTAGAAAAAAAGTAACTTTTATTTACCAATTTTAGATAGAAATGTAAAGAATCATGGAAAAGGGGAAGAGAGTCCAGAAACAAGTGGAATGATAAAGCATATTCTATTAAGAGCAAAAGTAGTCCTATCTTTTTGAAGTTCTTTCGAGTTGGGAAAGAATAATAAATATCCTAAAGGACCTCTTTTCATTTACCTACAACAAGGCTTAATCACAAGAAGTCCAGAGGTGCATTTTGAAGGAAAAATGGAGATTATAAAACAGCAATATACCTCCTTAAATCTGATTATATTAGGATGCTTCAGAGACCTGTGATTCACTATCTCCCTCCGCACATGTTCATCAATCTGCCCAACCAATAGAAAAGATGCCAATCAAATATCCATGAAATCAAAAACCCACTTGGAAAAACACACACAACCCAGATGGAAAAATGAATAAACAAATACAACCCAGATTTATTAAAGAGAAGTTTATGAATAAAAGCCTAGTTTTTTTTTATTATTATTTATACAAAAATCACAGAGAAGTGTGAAATGAAAGCTAACAAAGATAGCACCTTTTGGCCTCTCTCGATATACTTGACAGCGTAGAGCTCACCACTCCATTTATCTCTTACCAGCTTTGCCACCCCAAAGTTCCCTGACCCAATATCTTTCAGTATCTCATAGCGCTCCATTATTTGCTCCTTGCTTCTCAAACTAGCATAAAGAACTGTCTCTCTCTGTTCTCTTTCTCTCTCTATTTGTTTGCTTCAAGTATCTACATGGTTTTCAAGGCCTCCAATGCAAAAAGGCTGTAGGGCTGATTGGGGTAGCCCCAGATTCCAAGCGGACTTTCTTCAAATAAAAGTCTTCAGAAGCGAGGGAGAGGGGAGAGGGGGGACATGAATGAACAGAGGATACACGTGGGGTAATGATAGTGGTTAGAATTTCGAGAAGAATTCAACCAGCTGTGACCAAGTGGTGCTGTCGCATCACACTCGCTAGCGTCTGCCAAAACCTCCCCATAATCGCTACACAAGATTGCAACTTTGGTATCGTCTGTTAAAGTTTGATTGATAGATTAAATTTACCCTTTTTATAACTTTAATTTATGTCACTTAAATTTCTCCATTTTTACAAAGATTATGTTTTTAAAATAAATTATAATTATGATCGTGAAGAGAAGTTTGAGCGAGTATCCATATAAACGTTACTCCCGTAGAATGATAGAATACGGGGAACGTTTGGGCAATAAAAGTTTGAGGATTACGAGGAGATGAGAGAAAGTGACGGAGGGTGGAACAGAAAGGTGCCGTGGACAGTGGAGAAGGAAGAACAGTGAGAAGTGTGCGGCATCCATTTGATGGTGGGCCAAACCTCGATTGTGATTTTTCAATATTTCATCCATCATCCTTCTCCGAAGTGCACGAAAGGATGTTGTCGTTGTCGATTATACCACACGTTATCAACAAGCATGGTTCTTTTGGAAACGATACTTTCTGGAATTTCATATATCCTTTTTTTTTTCTTTTTTTTTTTCCTTAAGTATTTTTTTTTCTTTTCGAATTTTTACTCCTTAGGTTAATCAAAATGTCAATAAAATTCTTACCATTAGATTTTTGTAACGCCCCTTAGTTTCAATCAAAATGCACCGTTTTGTCACGCCAGTATAATAATTTTTTTATTAATTTAATTTAAAAATTAAATTTAAAAATTTTAAAAAAAAATCTATTTTTTATGTCAATTAATTCACATTTAAATTGTTTGGATAAATGGATTGCATCTAAAGCCTCTCAAGTCTCAAAATTAATTTTAAGATTTTTTTTTTTTTTCCTTCTTAGCAAAAAAGCAAAAGCATTTTAATAAACAATTCAATACACGAAACACTCAAAACTACTTTTATCTTTGTTATGAGTTGTGCAGAAATAAAAACTCAGCTCACTTCACATAATTAACTCGAGATTCTTGGGCCCAATAAAACTCAGAAAGAGATATACCAATCCGATTTGAGCGCCAAGCAAAGGAGGGGAGGCAGCGAATCAAACAATGATCTTGGGATATTGCCAACATCCCATATTATAGGTGTTGAAACAGTTTCTGGTATGGTCAGTACGAGGACAACTCCGTAAATTCCTTATGCGCTTCTCTTCTGGTCTGCAAAACAAAAAGGTCGAAAGAATTCATTGGGGAATGTTTGGGTGGATCCTCCTCCGATGCTAAAGTCAGGCTTCTTTGCTGGTTCTAGGACTAGATAGAAAATATATCGCATAACTTCAACTCATTATGTGAGTATATTTATAGGCTATGTTGTCAGGCGCGGAAGATGGAAATTGGGCTAGAGATTCGGGATCCGGGAGTAAGTTAAGGATTTGATCTTCTAACTGTTATGGACAAATTGTAACCGCCTTGACATTTATTGTGTATCCTGTGAATAGCTTGTAATCATCCTAATAGTTAATATGTATCCCGTAGCTGGCGTTTTGCGCATTTTGTGAGTAATAAATGTGTTGCTCTCGCCTATATGCTATATTGGCTCAGTCATTTCCACAAGCTCGGTAGGGAACTTGTCCTGAGCCTCCATTATACATTCCCCATCTATTGCACCGAGCTGTGAGCTCCCAATATATATTCGACAACGCTTTTTCGAGGCAATGCGAGTTTTTGATAGTGCCAACCCCCCTAAAGATTATGGGCTTCTGGCAATATCTGTGCCCGTGTTCATAGAACTTTATGACCCGGGCACATGGGCTTAGGTCCTATCAAATATATGTAACAATAGGGAATAATAACCAATAATTGAGTCTCATTTCCACTAATCATTGAGGCCAAATTAAAATTCTCAACGGTAACATGAAACACTAAAAAGGGAAAGCTCCAATAAAGTAAAAAGCTTTTAGCCCTCAGCTCAAAACTCATAATTAATTACATTTTATTTGTCTTTCTAAATACCACTCTACTTAAGCATAGAAGTTATTTCTAGCCGGCACACACCGTCAAGCTCTTGTGCTAATAATTTTCATTATTTACATGTGCAAATTGATTCAATGCTCATCGCATTCACAACCTGCTCTAGCAACCTTTATATTACTTCACAATTTTTATTTTTTATTTAAAAAAAAAAAAAAAAAAACAATTCAATTATTCAATGACGATGCGTTTGTCATCAACTTTCACTGATCAGATGCATCCGTTAAAGCAGTAGCACTTCCTACGCCAAAACTCATAACATGCTCCGCCATGGTGTGCCTGCTCCTGATGAATGCAATGCTTATTGCAGTGTCTTGTAGACCAACATCTCCCATGCCAAGTTTTGTTTAACCTTGCACAAGCTGACCCTGTGGCTGCTGCATATTATTATCACATAAGCACAAAATGAAGGGAAAACAAAAGGAGAAAGAGATTAGAATGCCTATATATATACAAACATGAAAGCGAAAAAGAAACATTTACCTGGAGGAGGAGGAGGAACAGGAATTGGATACTCAATATAAGCAAGCGAAACAATAGAAAAGAGTAGAGCAAAGAATGCCAAAACCCCAAAAAAAGCCATGGAAGAAAAGGAAGAAACTGTCATTTTCTCTTCCAGTTATATGGAGAGATACTTTCTTTATATAGAGGGTTGCAGTGGGAGAAGAAAGAAATTAAGGAAGCCGGTTGTCCTTTGCAGACAAGAAAATTCATGAGAGAAAATGTTATAGTTTATTTACAAAGACTCTTTTCAGGATCTTCAAGAAATCTAAATTATTGGTCTATAATTGATTTTCACTATTTGGCACATCACCCTCCCTGCTTCACTTTTTGAAATTCCTATGAACATAAATTGAGAGAAATATATTGAACTTTGAGAACTCTAGAGGGCTACCGAAGGGCTAGTAGATGCAAAAGCCAATTCAAAAAAAAGGCAAGAATTTTTTACTTCACGTCCAAAAATATTATATATAAAAAAAAAAAATGTAATTGTTAGTGTGTCACAAGAACAAAGAGCTAGGTACCCCTTTATTGGTTTAGAGGCCAAATCACTGCTCCTCTAGATTAATTTACATTTTTCGCTTATTATTGGCAACTTCACCATAACAAAAAAAAAATTTAAAAAAAAAACAAAAAAACAAAAAAAATAAAACAAAACAAAAAAAACAAAGATGGAAATAGAACAAACAGTGGCATAGTCAAAGACAATATTAATACTAGCTATTGTTTTTTTTAGTAATGCTATTTATTAGACTGCTATACGATTCTCAGGATGACACAGTAGTAAAAATTAGTCTTTGAACCAATAGGAGTTTTGTAAAAAGAAAATTCAATTGTTAATTTTCGAAGTTTGATTTGGATTCTTCAATTGATGCTCTCAACATATCTCAAAATAGTTTTTAAATCCCTAATTGTGTTGCTAAAAAGTGTTGGTTAAATGATTAAATTTACCTCTTTCTATTAACTTAAGCTTTTAAGACAAGCAGTGATTTAATATGGTACAAGAGCCAAAGGTCTTGGGATCAAATTTTGATTCCATCAATTTATCCCCTCCCCCCAATTTAAATTAAATATTTCACATGTTGAGTCACACCCATTAAAAGGGTGTTTAAGCCCATACGTGATGGTGAATGTTAAACTGTTGATTAAATGATTAAATTTACTTATTTCTATTAGTTTAAACTTTGAGGACAAGTGGTGATTTAATAATGTTAAGTCATCCGAGAGATTTTTTTAAAAAACTTCAACTTTCTAACATTTATATATTGATATACTACTAAAAGGTTAGTCATAGCTTTCCAAAAGCTATGCGATTATATACTACTTTAAGGAACCGTAAAATTCCAAGATCCATATACTTGCATATTACTAAAAATGGGTCTCCCATAAAGTTGACATTATACATGAAAACATATCAATCAACTTGATGAAACAGTACTATCCTCATATCATATATCAAGATAGTATATAGGACAAGGTCCTACAATCCTTGGATACATTAGAGCATTATGGGAAGATTTAGTATGCATTCGTATGTACATGTTAGATTACATTTCAAGCTCATAAAGGAGATATTAGCTTAATTTGCACAATTTAACCTACACTTCATATCCTGGGAACCTAGAGTTTTCAGGTGCTAGCAGATCAAACCAGAGACAAGCAGTTCCAGCGAGTCCTTGGAAAAGAGAGTAAGCATAGTCAGCCCCAGGAGCATGTCCCACTGTACTCACAAGCTCTCTAGCATGATGATACAAGAAGCTTGCAAATGCCTTTGCTCTCTCTTCATATATGCTCTCTCCTGTCAGTCGATAGAGGGACAAGAAGGCGTAAGCGTTCCCGGCCACACCATCTGCAAGTCCCACCTTCTTCACCAGACCATTTTTCCACACAACTTCCCCAGCTTCTATTGCAGCATCACGGAATTCTCTATCACTTGGAAACACCTGATTAAAAGATAGAACAAGTTCCCATCAATTCATTTATTTTTGCCAAATGCAAATATCTGTGTCCTCAATATATTATTTCTAATGGCACTCCTATGCAGGTCTCCAAAATCTAGAAGTGTATGCATTGATATATGTAAATTTAGTGTTGTTGCCGTGCACCACAATGATAAACAATATAGAATTGAAAAGAGAAAGATTAAGTGAGAGTCAAGACACAGATTTAACGTGGTTCGGCAATATGCCTATGTCCACAGAGAGTGCGGTTGTATTTTGCTATTAATTATATATAGAAAAACCTTAAACCCTAATTGTACGGACGTATTTTGAAAATCCCCAAAATACCCCGTACTGTACCGTAGGGGCGTTACCCCCGTACCCCCACAACCTAGTTGTTCCCCCCGCAAACTTAATTACGCTCATGGGCCAGTAGACTCCCGCTTTGTGAATGTCGCAATCGCGACGTTCACTTCGCTCCCGTCTATTTGGCCTTCCACTGATGTTCTAATATGAGCCACTAGTTCCAACAATTAATGTAAAGAAACTGATTTTGGGATTAAGGATTAGTGATTTGGCTTATTATAACATTTTCTTTTACTGATAATTCTGTTTTGCATATATATCATGAGTGCTTAAACTTTATGTAAATCGTCAACCTTACGGAGAATTCCATCACATTGAACAGATCCTGATGCCTAATAGTTCTCATACTGATGTTTATGTTAATATTACCATTGGTATGAATAGGCTTGCTACTTAACCGAAAAATAAAAAGAATGGGTCTGAAGGAATGCAATTATGGTATTGAAGTTTCTAACCTTTGATGCCTTGCACAGAGTAAGGGCCACACCAGTGGCACCATGAGACCATTGCACCAACTTGTCCCTTGGGTTTCCTTCGCTTGCAGGGTAATTTCCACTATGAGGAAACCTATTACTCATCATATACCTCAAAGTCCCCTTGACATCATCAGCATCCTCTTTGGAGAGAGGGAAGTGGAGCAGCACTTGCAAGATTCCGGCTAGGCCGTTGGCTGCGCCCCAGTACCTTGTTCCATGCCATCTGTACATCAGTGGGCAGGCTGTGTTATCAGATGCCCCTGCCCTGCCCCCGGCTAGTACTGCATCAACGACAGGCATGAGAAGATCACTGGGCAATGTTTCTTGTCCAAGATGCTTGTTTATGAACAATGCAGCCCATAAAAAGCCAGCTCGCCCATAGAGAAGATCATATGACATTCCAAAACCACCCTCCTCAGGTCCAACAGGGAGAGCTTTCTCCTGTGCCAGCTGTACATTGATTAAGTTTAGACAAATATTAGACATGCTTGTTGCTTCCAGAAGACATGACATCTCTTGATAGAGAGCTCCATGACATTTCCACTTATATGTGTAAATGAAAACTTAGGCTGTCTTTGTGAGGCCATTGCAGAATACACCGAACATTTACATTTATGGCATTTCTGGATTTTTAAGAAGTACCACCTAATATGAAAGGATAGATCCTCCACCACAATGATAACTAACTAATCTAAACAGCTGGGACACATCTCTGTCCCAAGTTTTTTTTCTTGCAACTGGCTTTTAAGAGACTAAGATACTTATAAGGACTAGATGGCAAAGAAATAAAAGGGTAATCATCACTAAAAATTGTATTTCAATCTAAATCAGATCCACCAAATGATGCTATTCTTTCTCATTATTCACTGGCTAATTTTGACAATGAAAAGTATAGAAAAATAGAGTAAATGAATTACCCCAAAAAAAGGCAGATCCACAAAATGCACAGAACCACTTGTCCTCTTATAATTATTACCAAAATACACTGTAGATTCAATAGACGCAATGAAATGAGTGTCTTGGTTTGACTCTGGTAAAACGAGTGTCGTTTCTATTAGAGTATGCGTGACACTATTGTGTGAGGGGGAGTTTGGTCAATGTGGTAGAGACTCACAAGTAAGGAGAGATTTGTTGTGCATACACTTGTGAAGTTTGTATCCCATATTGAAGAAATATAAAAAACAATAGTACTTAATATACATAAGTGGATTTAAGCCATTAGCTTAGGCTTTTGGGCTAGAAATAGCGTTATAATATGTATATTAACTTACTCTTATTTGGCTCCCTTGGTGTTTCTCTCCCCAACAAAAATAATGTGAACAACTACCTCCACAAACAATAAAGATAAGTTACAAGACCACATCTTAACAAAACAAAGAGAGGGTTTTGTAAAGTCAAAATAATGATGTTAGGTTTTGTGAAGTCAAAACCATGCTTCCTTATTTCTTGAACAACTACCTCCACAAACAATAAAGATAAGTTACAAGACCACATCTTAACAAAACAAAGAGAGGGTTTTGTAAAGTCAAAATAATGATGTTAGGTTTTGTGAAGTCAAAACCATGCTTCCTTATTTCTTAGCCAGAAAGAGGGTTTTATTAAGTGCATTTATCTCTTCCCAAGAAACAAGTTAATTGGTTACTCCTGGAAAAACTGTGCTTGGTTGCACATGTTGCAATTCTGCCAAAATCTACTCTTTAGTTGGGGACCAGAAATAGCAATGATTAGATTTTTTTGAGAAGCATGCATTGGATTTTGGTTAGATAATTGGTAGACAAGTGCATTCAATAATACAAGAAGAGCGTCCTTTTCAATTAATAATTATGGATGTACTTGGGTATATGTGGCAATGGAGAAAACAATAGGGCAAGGATTTTTTTGTGACAATCCATGGCCCCAAACAGATATTATTTCCAAGATATGAAAAAACCATGTGACAGGGACAACATTTTCAATACATAAATGGATTAAAGAGATTCCAAAACAGGACATATATAATCCAAGAAAGATTTATATCACCTCAAGAAAGAGACTCAAGAACAAGTCTCGCCTCTCTTGGTCCCCTCTGCAATTAGCCACCACAGCCCCAAGTGCGTAAACCCCACCTCTTCCACACAAAAATGTCACGTGCCTGTCATACCAATATATCACCAAAATTTACTTCACCCCACAACAAGGAAAAGCTTTGACTATATAGAAGATTACGAATTAAAGACAAACTACAAATAGCAAATATCTTTGGTATTTGCCAAATTCTCCTCGTATCTTCCAAATATCAAACATTAGATATATGGGTTATGACGTGTGAAATGATGGTTGGCTTGATTAGGGTCCAAAAACCATATACCGAGTTCAAACTCATAGATGAGCCCACAAGGTTGCTTCACGGGTTAAACTTGTTAGTGGCCGGCACTTGCAGTAGAATATTCCTTGTGTTCTTGTTGATTAAGATGCTCCCACAAAGGTACAAACAATACATCCTTAAGCGTCAAGTTTCACATATATGATATATCCCCACTGATTAATTCTCTTCCAAACTGGAAATCGACATATCTTCTTACACCACCTTATTAAAATCAGAATGTTTATCATATTAAAATAAGCATAGGATGATTTCTTAATGTTTACTTATTAAACGCCGTAGTTTCAGACATTTTCTCGGACCCAGCAAAGTCCGTGTGAGGTTCACGCCCACCTATTTTCCGACACTTTCCTAAAACCGATTAGACAAGATAATAACCACCCACTGAACCTCTTTTTTTTTTTTAAATAAATAAATTTTTTTTAAAAAAAAAACCTGGTGGAGGCACGTGCGACGACGGCACACGTGTCGACGATCTCAGCCGACAACAGCAAGTCCTGCTGGTTACCGGTGGCCTCGTACGACCGTAAGCAGGTGAAAGCCGTCCCGAGCAGACCCGTATACACAGCGGGGTCCATAGCCGCTTGTCCTCTCCACGTCAATTGCACCACCTGAACACAACAATTACAAAAGCGTCAAGCACTTCAGCTAACGTGCTCACTCATGGTGACACACCTTAACCTACACCCCTCCCCGGCTCCCCCGTAAATCACGTACCTGGTCCTTAAGCGACACTGCCGCTCTCAAAAAAATCTCCCTGGGGAGGGACAGGCTCCCGGCCGTTGGATCATCCATATTGTGAATCATCTCCAGCCGCTCGTTCTCGCTCTCCTCGTGGCCCTCCTGGGACGACGCGAACTCCATCACCTCCGACATACTACGAACTCTCTCCGAGCGGTTCTTCTGTCTCCGTTTGTGTTAGTGCGTGTGTGCGTGTGTGTTGCTCTGACAGTGGGACAAGAGAAGCATAAAGGAATGGAATATGTAGAGGGTGAGAGCAGCTTGTGTGTGAAAATGTGGACACCTGTGGTTGTACGAAAGGGTCGGTGAAGCGCGGAGATGCTGTGAACGCGTGCCACGTTTCCAACTTTTGGAGAATTAAATAAGACCGTTAGATACATGAGGATCATGTGCTTCCGCAAATTGGGCTGGTAACCAGATATGTGGCACCGGGGGCTTTAGATAATATAACAGAAATGTGGGACCGGGCTTACTGCTAATCATGGTGTTTAGGACGATGATGATTTAGACAAAACTGGTATCAACTGATTTTAATAATTTTTAGTTGTGAAATGGTCCCCGTTAGGCGGGCTGTCGTCGTACTCATCGATGATGATTTGCACGTCAAAGTATGGTAGAAAGAGTAATGATATTTTTTTTACATTTATTTATTATATTAATTGATATAACGTAATTTAAGTAATTAATTTTTTTTGGGTTAAATTTATTTTACCCTTGAAGTTTTAGGAGTTTTTTAATTCAAATTTCAATGTTTAAAAATTGACAATATATACCCAATGTTTCAAAAAATTTTAATTCAGACTTTCCGTTACTAATTTCTATTTAATTGGACGGATTTTTTTTTAAAAAAAAAAAAAAAAATCGAGGGTAATTACGTAATTTCATAGATTTTCATCAAATTTGACGAAAATTAGTAACGAAAGATTTGAATTGAAATTTTTTGAAACATTAAGGGGATACATTGCCAATTTTTAAATGTTGGGGTTCGAATTGAAAAACTCCTGAAACTTAGGGTAAATTTAACTTTTTTTTTTTTTTTTTTTCAAATGACTAATAAGAAACACTATTTAAAAATGTGTAGAATAGCATTACTATAGTGGAATTGGTCGGGTGTTTCACGTGTCTAGATAGAATTGGTCTGTTTCATTTGTGTTCATCCAAATATTTTCATATAATTTTATAGAAGGACAAAAAAAAAACATTTCTTTTGAATTTTGATAATAAGGTAACCCAATTATCCGAAAAGTTTTAAATTATTAGCAAACGTTAAGAGAAAAAAGTGGGTCGTGCTTTTGGAGATTGATGGTGTATTTTTAATAATAAATGTTACAGATGTAAAAAAATAATAATAAATGTTACATATATCTTCTAAAAGTTAAGGTAAAGTCTACTTAATCCCTTCAAACTATCACTCAAATGACAATTTACCCTTCAAACTATTGCGACAATTTACCCTCCCAAACTACCAAAACAATGACAATGTACCCTCAATTTTAATAAAATGACGAAATTACCCTTACTAAAATAAAAATAAAAACAAAAACAATAAAATTTATTTTTTATTTTTTCAAAATTTTAAGGGTATTTTTGTGTTATTAAAAGTTCTATAGGGGTAATTTCGTCATTTTAATAGCATAGGAGGGTACACTGTCAATGTTTTGATAGTTTTGAGAGTAAATTGTCGCAATTGATAGTTTATGGGGTAGATTGTCATTAAAGTGATAATTTGAGGGCGTTAAAGTGGACTTTCATTAAAATATCATGTGAAACAAATTCTAATGAAAATCTCATTCTTTCATCAAAGTATGAGCCATTATTTGTTCTTAAACTTCAGCATTTTTATTTTGTACAAGAAGATGTCATCAAATATTTTGAAACATTTTGAATTGATTTTTCAGTTGCAAGATTGGTTTCATAGACCCTTAACTGGTTCTAAGGCGCCCTCTATTTTATAGTGTTTCTCATTATTAATGCATTTCAAAGGTTCCTTTTTTTTATTTTTAGTTTGAAGAAAGTGTTTTGATATATATATATATATATATATATATTTTGTGTTTGAATTATTTATTAATAATTTTAATTTAAAAAATAAAAAAGTTAACAAAGCTGTAGTCTCATCAAAGACAATAGTGGCCTTCTTTTGTCCAGTAACTCCTGGTGGCAGACAATGGATAAGCCTATATTAGTTTGCTATAAATTTTGTGGATATCAAATATTTAATTGGCATGGTCCCTTCTAAAGGAAGGTGGGGTACCCTCATAAAGGACAGTGGACACCTTGTCTCCACTACCAAATCATGGCCACCCACTGGCCCTGGTTAATTAATCCCTTTCATTCACATGAATCACATCTTCAATAATTTTGAAAATTACAGTTTATATTTGTTCCTCACATGCCAATTTCCTACTACCACAAAATTAATAATAAAAAATAAAAGAGAGAGAGAGAAGGATTTACAATCCAATACTTCTCAAATACACGTGAAAAATTTAAAAATATTTTAAATAAAATATGCCAATTAATTCCTCATGCTACCTCAGGTTGATCTTGGAGTACAGAAACAAGGGGCAGTGTGGCATTATAAGAGCATTGAGTTTGGGTGGTCATGTGAAAAAGTTTTGTAATTAAATAGAAAATGGGAGAGGAAGAGGAAGAAATAAACAAAATGAGAAAAAAAATTGACGGGTGGTTTGATGTTAGATAGTTATGTTTATCACTAGGAAAGAGCCTGATAGGACTATATTGTAATCTTATTAATTAATTTGACTATCTACAATACTCTATTTATAAAGCTTACAAATTATTTGAATGATTTCAAATGTAATTAAATCCCTTCACTTAGGATAAATAAATCTTCATTTAGCACAAAGAATTTCTGTCATTATCATATACTCTAACATCCTCACTCAATCTAGCGATGGCGGTTGGAGATGGGCTAAAACTGTACCAACAACAATAGGCTAAACAACTTGGGTCAAAATAAAGCCAACCATGGGCCAAGAATATGGCCAACATGGGTCGATAAATGGGCTAACAATGGGCTGAAAATTAGCTTGGGTTAACAACAAGATCAACAATAAGTCAAATAACTAGGCCACAAAAGGCTATATAAATGGGCCAAATAGGGCAAAAAGATGGGACACATGAGCCTAATATAGGCCATTTGGACCTTCTTTCCATCATTTTTTTTTTTTTGTTGGGTTATAGGAGTTAAACGATCTGTCTTATGTCATTTTAAGGTCAAATTTGCTTAACCACTTAAACCGCTTATCATTTACAACAAAGAAGGATGGAGGTTATCAACGCATGGCGGAGCATAGAGGTGCGTGGCATAACTGGCAGAAGCCTTTGGTGGCGCATAAAACGTCAGATTTGGTTGATTTTTGTGGTGTTTTGTATATCGACTAATGAGTTTTCGATTGATGTGGTCAAAAACTTGACAGGATTCTCATATGACAATGATTCAAGACAAAAGGTTATTGAACAACGATGGGAGTTCCAGGAGGGAGGCACAACCATGAGAAGGGAAGTCCACAAGACTATTTGAGATCAAAGAGTGGCGTTAGTCAATGGCTCTGATACAATAAAGAAGATTGTAATTAAATAGAAAATGAAAGAGGGAGAGGAAGAAATAAAGAAATTAGAGATAAAAGATTTACGAGTGGTTCCATATTAAACATTTATATCCACCACTAGAAAAGAGCCCGACAAGGCTACATTGTAGTCTTATTAATTAATATTATTTTTTACAATGCTCTATTTTACGGAGCTTACAAATTATTTGAATAATTTCAAAACAAATCTAATCTTAATCAAATCACTTTCCTAAAGGATAAACAAATCCTCAAAGGGTTTTTATCCTTATCATATAGCGTAATACCATGAAAATCACTTGCTTAAAGAATAAAAAAGGGCAACATAAAGAAGATAAATTGGTAACTTCAAGCTTCCTATTATATCTTTGCTGTAAGACTGACTGTACATAACCATAGATCAATGGGAGCATGTTCACTATAACTCTCTGGTGGCAAGTCTCATTTTCCAAGAATCAAAATAAGTGGATAATCTGTTCCAAGAATCAAAACTAAGTGGTAGGAAAAACTTGTTTACTGCAAAAGGTTTATTCCATCAACTCTGAAGACGACTTCTCCTAATAAGATCTCCAAATCTTCGTAGTAGTGCTCTCTTTTTTCTTGAGCCTTTATCATAATTGTCTGGGTCCTCAAAATGGGTTCCATCAAGATGATCAAAATCATCTGAATGTAGTGTTTCTCCATCATCTGTGAATACAGGAGACGGCTTTTTCCTCTGATGGGCTGCTGAATCTGATGAAGCTAAACTGTCAAATATTGAGCCCCTAAGATCCTCATCATTGTGGGGGTCCTCGTCCACGTCCCTGTGCTTATTGGGAAGTTTCGACTCCTTGAGCCGAAAACTGAAAGCTTTGACCAGCTTGTTGCCATCTTTGTGCTCCTTATCTTCTTTCTTGGACTCCTTTGTTGGCGATTTCTCCTTGTCTTCTTTCTTTAACTCCTTTGTTAGTGCCTCAGAAAGCAACCGCTTCAACTCTTTGATGTTCTCAAAAGCAGCAGCTTCATTAAACCTAAGGTGTTCATTTTCTATGGCAAGGAATTTCAAGGCATCCTCCTTTTCAACCAGGCTATCCTTGAGTTGGGAATTTTCAGCCCGAGCAATCCCTGCAGCTTCTTTTGCAACATTAGCTTCATTCAGGGCCTGTTTGAGTATGTCACGCAACTTCTGATTTTCTTCCTTTGAGGCAATACCCTTTTTCTCTGCTGCTGTAAGCAACTCAAGCAGCCTACTGGTCTCTTCTTGTGCAGCAAACCTCTCCTCCTCAGCCTTTTTGATACAATCAACAAAGCCAGTTTCTTTCCCGTTCCATGCCAAGAGGGACTCTTCAGCCTCTAATCTCAACCTTTCTGCAGTATTCTTATATCGATCAGCTTCTTTCCTTGCTTCATCCAAGAGTGCTTTGTACATTTCCTCCTTGCTCTTCAACATCACCTTCAAATTCTCTCCCTCCTCTTTCGCCTGCTCTAGCTCTGCTTGGCTTACGCTGAGTTTCTCCTTTGCCTGGCTAGCTTCTGTTGCCACTTCCTTTAGTGCTAGTGCCAAATCATCCATTGCCTTCTTCCCATGCTCTTCCGCCTCTGTTACCAACTTCAGTTCATTTTTAACCATTTCCATTTCCTCACTGAGTGTCTTTGCCTTCAAGGAAGCTGTTTTCTCACCCTCCAATTTCTTCACCCTCTCATGAAGAGAAGCAATCTCAAGCTTTTCCTCTTCAAGCAAAATCTTGGTTTGCTCAACCTGCTTTGTCTGAGCAACCAATGAATCAAACGTTTTTGTATTCAATTCCTTCCCTTTTTTGATTTCCACCTCCAATTCCTGAATTCTAATCTGACTGTCAGACAATAAAACAATCACCTTAGCCTCAGAGGTTTTCACACTACTCAACTCCCCTTTCAATTTACCCAATGAGGCATCTCTTTCTGCCAGTTTAAGCTCCAATTTTTTTGCCTTCTCTAGTTCAAGTTTCAAAGAGTTCATATTCTTTTCTTTGATGTTCAGTTCCTGGCTTGCAATCGACAATGCATCCTTCACTGAATTCAGCTCCATTTGCATCTCTCTGACCTTTTGCCTCATGTTGGCATCCCCAGCCACCTTTTTCATATCTTTCACCTCATTAACTGCTCGATCCCTTTCTTTCTCGATTACATATAATTGCTCCTTCGTCTTCTTCAGCTCCTCCTCAACATGCCCTATATGCTGCTGCATCTTCGAAACAACGAACAATTCTTTTCTACCAAAAATTAACACAAAACCAATCATTCATGTCTAATCAAAATCCAACTAAATTTTTTTTCCCCTGTTTGCTCCAACTATTCAATTCCCATTGCTTATCAAAGAAAATCTTAGACAATAATTCAATTAACCAAGAATTCATAATATCCCATCCTAAATCAAATAGAAAAACACCAAAAACAAATAAATAAATACCTCGGGCAGATTTGCAACCTCCACGGGTTTTTGGATACACTCGAAGATTAATTTCCGGTGTCAAAGAGCTTCCTTTGATACGTTTTGATACATGGAAGAATTCTTCTGAGAAAAAAGAAAAGACCCAGATCTAGAAACCAAGAATATTTGCCAAATTCGATGCGAAATGTATGAAAGAAATGGTAAGCAACGAAAGCGTGAAGGAAAGAAAATATAGAACCCACCAAAGCTAGCTAAAGGCCCAATACGAGCAAAAGCATAATAATAAAAAAATATCAAGACAGAGACAAATCTATGCAAGACGAAAGCATGAAATATCCTTGAAAGATTCAGGTAACAGAATGGAAGGAATCAAAGTGTGTGCTTTGAAGGCAACGCGCGTTTTGAATTGGTGATGCTTTTATTTGTATTTTCTATATATATAGAAAGAGACAGAGACAGAGATAATGGTCGTGGAGAAAAATCCGACGAGGTTGGCGGGTGATCCACTAAAGGAATCTACGGCTTGAATGTTTGACGTAGCGGCAAATATGAGAAAGTGAGGGGTGGGTGCTTAGAAATTTGGACACAATAGTTTGGCGAATGTTATTCGGATTGTACGCGCATTGTTTCTCATTGGGTGTGCTTTAGCCGGCTGAGCTGACGTGGTCTTAGGAGACTGTTCCAACAAATACCAACTAAATAAGTTAATTAGATTATTCGTTAGGATAATACATAAATGCGCGTAACGGTGTTGCAAGACTTACCTGTCTTAAATCCTTGCCTTTAAGTTATTCAGAATAATTAAGTTTCTGCATTAGTCTCACAACTTAACAACACTGGAATATAGGATTACAATTCCATAAATCCATAATGAGACTAGGCTTAGACTTTTAAGATCAAGAGCATTAAAAGCTTTATTGATGTTTTTTTTTTTTTTTTTATTGGGATTGTTTCTTATTAAACTGTATGAATTTCTATTAAAAATGGGATTGTGAGATCCATCTATTTCAAACATAGTAAATACCACATTCAAGGCTGTTGAAGACAGGTTGGCCTCGTAACCCCTCTCTTAAACTATTCGCCCCCCCCCAAAAAAAAAAAACTAAGGTATCGTCGTCTTTTTTCTCATGCCAAGCGCTACCAATTTTTTCTCACAGGAAAAATGAAAATGGAGTCTTTTTTAAATATCTGTTTAGTTCTACTAGTGGTGAAAGAAAGCATCATCTATTCATCGTAGCTTATGTAGGAAGGTTTGAAGGATCACCAAGGTCAGCCTTTGATACCTTTCTCAAAACTTTGTAGTTTATTTTAATAACAAAAATAGAAATATAATAAAGTAAAAAGTTGGTGATGCGTGCATAACAAGTAGCAAATTAGCTTTTTGTACAAACAAAACAAATAAAGTAGTAAATTAATTAGCTAAGGAAAGAATATAACTCGACCTTGGTCAATGGTCACCACTGTTCCTGGAGATGTAAGGCAAACCAAATCCTGTAATGCCCCGATCAATGTCAATTGGGACAGGCAATTGAAAAAAGTTTTTTTATGGAACTCGCATGTTGTAGTGTTGAGCATGTAACTTCATAGAGACCTCTCGTCTTTACCGTTAGACAAGTTGCAATTCGAATAAAAAATTGTAGCCAATCCTAATCCGAATGCAAATCAATATTGGACGGGTTCTTAGACAGTTGACTGTGCATATCCTAATGACATCATCAATATCATGGACTCTTTCTACTTCTTTGTAACATGTGCTCCAAGCCATTGATTTGGAAATAAATGACCAATAATCCATTCAATTAAATGTCCATAAACTCTTGAGATTCCTGGCAATTAGACAATAGTTACTGTTGAAGCAGTTTTCTGAATGATGACGTGGAAAAAGGGGCCAGCACAATATTTGATTACCGAACGTTAAGTTGAGAATGAAATAGGAAAAAGGGATCAAAGCTGCCGGCGTTGTCCGGCCGGTGTAAGCTCCGATGCCTAAGTTAGTCAAGTTGTTCAAAAGGAAGATGAATTGGAAGATTATATATCAAGGAAAAGATAAGCAAGTATTTAAATCTGAGGGTCAAAAGAAGTTACCGAAATAATGAGAGGGGAGCCCCCTTTTATAGGCATCGAATTGTTCCTGTTCATCTAACACTATGGACTTACCAAGGGTCCACGTGTTGACAATATACTAAAACAAGATATTTATTTCTGACATTCTAATATTTCTGAGAGTAATACTCGGTACCTGCCTCAAGCTCGGCCAACCGAGCTTGATGGCCGAGTGTCAATAATACAACCAAATAAAGCTGCCCTGCCGAACATGAGTTTGTTTTGAACAGTAAAAATGACCGAGTATGGGGAATGGGCCGGTAAATTAGAACTGGGCCCAAATAAGCCGAAATTTGACCCAACAGTTACCCCCTAATTTCCTTTTTCTCTTTAACAGAATAAGGAAATTATATGTAGGAAACCGAATGTAGGTCAGTTTCTATAAGCTCGGTTTTATCGTTCGGCAAAATGATGCGAGTTGGCTCTTAAATTTCAAATTTTCAAAATTTTGAATTTCAAAAAGAAATAAAACTGAATCGTTCGAGATCCTTACCTTCGCCTTTTGAGAACCACGTGTGGGTTTCTGGGTGGTTTCACGCTTCTCGTAATGGCCACGCGTCAGCTTCTGCACCGAGCAAGAAACATAAAGACGTCGCTTCGCTGAACCCTAGGCCCAAGCGTATTAAATGCGTCGCTCGGTTTTCCCCTTTTGCAGATCTTTATAAACCTTCCTTCCCCTTCGTTCATGCTTTACTTTTACTTCACAGACGCCATTGTTACTCTCTGAGCTTCGTCAATCCTCTCCTTTCTTTTCAACTTGGTCTTTTTCTTCATTACAAGCTTTTCTCACAAGTAGTGTATCTCAGAGATTTGATTGAGTCTGCTTCTTCGGCTGAACCCCTCATCTACTCAAACTATCCCATACTTCATTACCACAATTTCGTTCTTCCTTTTCATCTATTGTCTTATACTTATCTACCATTGATACCTGATTGGTCCCAAGGTTCAAAATGTTCCTAAGGAATTGGGTGAATCACACCCAGTTACATGGAGATCCAACTTGTTAACAAAAGATAAAAAACAGATCCGTGAAGCTTGTCACATTCCTGACTCAGTTCAGTTAAGGTTTGATGACGATAGGGTTGGGGCCGTAGTGGATGTCGACAGCCAAGAAGCCGGCGTTTACATGGACATGTTCCATATTGGTTTGAGGCTACCTTTCCCGAGGGTAGTTCGGGAGTTGCTGAGCTACGTTCGGATAGCTCCACATCAGTTGGCTCCCAATGCCAGGAGGGTGTTCTTCGCCTCAATGATCGCCTGGCCACTAATACTCGGGGCTGACCATCCACTCACAGTGCCGAAATTCCTAGCAGTTTACAGACTGACAAAGTGTTCTAGAACCGAGTTCTTGTACACTTTTCAGCTTAGGAAGAAAAAGAAACTGTTCACCTTCAGGCGTACTTATTCAAGCAATCACGGGTGGAAAGAAGAGTTCTTCTTCGTCCAAGGTGAATGGCAATTCTCACCTTCAGAAGTGATCAGGGATCCAAGCATTCCTCGGGAAACCACCTCCCCGTCAAACCGAGGCAAGCCGAGTTTCGTTTGTTCTTATTTACATCTCCTTTGCAGTAAAACTAATCTTGATATCTGTTTTCTAGGTCAACAAGAACCTCGCTTAACCGCTGAGGAGCACAAGCGTGTGAAAGATGTTCTGGATCACGCCGAGCGTCATCCTTTGGAGATGGACTATGACGTCATCATGACCGAAGCGAATAAAGCTCGGTACATATGGACCCCGGCACCTGCGAGGCTGGTAGAAGCTACTGCACGGAGAGCTCCAGCCGCCGAGGTACCAAGGAGACTGACCGTGAAGGTCGCCGAGCCCTCCAAGAGGAAAGGCAAAAGGAAAGCCGAAGACGTTCCTCTCAAAAAACACTCAGTGAAGCTGCAAACTGGTGCAAGTGTCTCCGTGACAACTGCCGATGATCCTGAAGACCCTCATATTCCTTCTTTAAAAAAGAGTAACAAACGGGTAAAGACCACTACGGGGAAGATAAAGAAGAAAACCCAAGCTGCCGAGGATAGCTCGAAGACAGCCGGACCTGCTTCCGAACTTGTGGCGGAAGAGAGGATGGGCCACTCGGCTGCTATGGCTGACGCAGTGAGAAGTGGATATGCCACTAATCCAAGCGTACCTGAGCCTGAAGTGATTGCTCCCCACATCAGGGCATATTCTAGTGTCCTCGGAGGGGTCAGAGAGTTCCTGAGTAGATAGGAAAAATCGGCTTAAGATGCTCTTCTTACACAATAGACACCTCGAACTTCTTCTTTCGCACCTACTAAAGCTGAAGCTTCAATTTTTGAAGCTCCGGAAGCAACTCCTCCCTCGGTCATTCCTCATCCCTCAACTCCAGCCGAGGCCGTACAAATAAGTTCTTCCGAATCCGAGGAACATGAACCCATAGAGGTTGCCGAAGTCTATGCCTTCCTAACCTCCAAAACCACGCCTGCAGAACCCTTGATGGTCGTCAAGCCAGGACAAACCGAAGGAGGGCCATCACACTCACATCCTGAGGTTGACCGAAATGAGTTTGCAGTTGAAAAAGCTACAGGCAGTAGGCCCGAAGTTGAGGAACTAGTAGCACCTGGTCCCTCGGTCATAGAGACTGCTAACCAAGTTCCTATTTTCGTTGAGCCTATGGACACTGAACAACCTTTCGTCCAAGAAGTGGTTAAAGTGTCCGAGAGTGAAAAGCAATTGGATGCAGATCTTGCAGCAACTATGGGTGGAATTGCTGAAGCAGAAATGGGCTTCAAATTTCCAGCTGGCGGAGCATCACCACAACTCAGGGAATCATCTCAACCCGAGAAGAGTGATCCGCCGAGAATGATTGCGGAGAGTCCTCTCAAGCCCCCGACGAACACTTCCATGGAGGACCCTGTCGGGTCCTCGAGGGCAGCCGACTCCTCAGCTGAGCGCACACCCGAGTCACTCCTTTGGACGTTCGGGGAGCCCTTACTCGGCAGGGTGACAAATGGCTCGCCAATCCCATTGTTCTCCTGGCTGGTGCAATCCCAGGCAACAACCCGGTGGAGGTCAATACTCAACTCCCGAAGGAGGTGATGGAGCACATGCTATTCCATCAGCTTGAGGTAATCATATTCCCACATTCTCGACTTCCAACAACAGTATCTTTGTTTTAACAAACTGCTTTCCACTTGCAGGGTTCGATGAACAGTATGAACTATTACCTCCATTACCAAAAATATGCCGAGAGTCAAGCTCGGAAAGCCGAGAATACAAAGAAGAAACTTGAAGAGGCTGAGGCCGAGGTCCAACTCCTAAAAGCTCAAAGTGTCAAAGCTATTTCCCAGTCTCAAGAGTTAGAAAACAAGCTGGCCGCTGAACGAATAATGCACGCAAGCCTGCAAGCTGATTTTTCAGCTCTTGAGGAGGGAGCCATTCGACTTAAAGAAAGCTCTGGGGAACTTTCGGCCTTGGAACCTAAGACTACAAAGAAAAAACTTGAAGATGCCGAGGCTGAGCTTCTTATCGCCAAACAAAAGGTTAAAGATCTGGAGGCTCAGCAGTCCCAAGCTCTCTCTCGGATTCGGAAGCAAAGTATCCAGGGGGTTGTCGAAAGATCTAGGAATGGACAATTGCTTCTTGATAATTCGGCCTTGGAAGACAAGGTTGATTCTTACAAGAAGAAAAATGCTGAGGCCGAGCTTCAACGTCGCGCTGCCGAGGCTCGAGTTAAACAAGTTTCTGAAGAGCTCGAAGCAACTCAGAAGCACTCGGCCTTTCAAAGTTCTAGAGTCAAGGTGGCTGAAGAAAGATTAGTGGCCATCGAAGAGCAGCTTCTGGCTTCAGAGAAAAAACGAAAGTCAGCCAAAAAGAAGGCCAAAGCTGCTGTTAGGAGGGCCGAGGGCTTTAAAAAAAATTCCTGTGAGCAAAGGAGCAAGTGTTCAGATACAAGAACAAAGCTCGGGATTTCTACAAGCAGCTCTCCTTTGCTTCCTGGGCCCGAGATTACGGTTGGGGCACAGGCTTCATCTCAGGTTTCGAAACCTTTCGCAGTTGGTCGAAGAATCCTCCCGAGGATGTCAACCTGAACACCATAAAACCTGAAGATGTTCCTCCCACTGAAGAGGCCATTTCGAAGATTGCCACGTTCGGCAAAGAGCAGATGCCCGATTGCAAAGGCATTACTATCTTCGGCTTTAATCCGTTTGCTCAGGGTCAGGTTGGGGAATCTTCTTCTGCAGCCGAGCGTACCAATGCTCATGATGACTGGGAGAAGTCAGTGGCTGCATCTGACGAAGACTGGGATCATGCCTCTCCTTGAGTCTTCCTAAGTGTAAATACCGAGAGAACATCTCTCTTTTTGTATCCAATCTATACAAACTTTGTAAATGAAAGAAATTTTTCATAATGAGAAAATCTCGTGTTCGGTCCATATCAAACTTGCACATCAATATTCGCAAACATACTATGTATACCCCCCCGATTCCCATAGTTTATAAATGTAATTTATACTGATGGGAATCTTAACGAGGCGTAAAAGACTTTGAACCGAGTGTAAAACTTGAATTAATACCGCAACATACTGCATGTTTGACCGAGGATGCGCTGTTTGTGAGCAAATTACGCTAAACCATGATAAGCATATATTTGTTTAAGGAAACTACTCGGTAAGTGTGTATGCTTGTTTGAGTAATATGCTTGGTATGAAGGCTTAATACTCGGTGGATTTTGTAGTTGTAGGGATATTATGCACTTCATCATCGGGAAAGTGCCTTGGTGATGTTTACCGAAATACGTTCGGAAACTTCTCTGGCTATATTTCTCCGATGAAGAACCTTTGAATAAAGGTTAAGTTCGGAAAGCACTTTGTTCAGCTATATTTTCGAACTCTTCCTTGGGAAAGCGCCCTAGCGACGTATAGCCGAGTTACGCTCAGGAAAGTCTCAAGCTATATCTCGCCAAAGGATTGGAAAGTGTTGTAAATACTTTCCAAAAGATGATCCTCGGAAAAGCGCTAAGTGCAGCTATATCTCCCGAAGCATGGAATAAAAAGTTTGCTAGTTCTTGAGATCGGCATACTTAAGACATTCTTCTTACTCGAGAAAGCGCCTTAGCGAAATTTGACCGAGCGACATTCGGTTATTTCTCCAGCTATGTTTCACCGAGCTAAAATCTTTTTAAAATAAAAGATTTGCGTTTGGTTTAATGAAAATGCCTTGGTAAGAACATATCGAGTAATGCTCGATAATTCTAGGGCAGTATTTCATCGAATGCATGGTCTGCCACATACTTAAGATTTTCGCATGATTATAATCTCAGATGACCCTTCATTGATATATATCGATCAACTATAAAAAGAATATAACAAAAGTGATGCTCTGAGAATTATAATTTTATACAAAATACTTCTTAAGATGTTCGGCATTCCATGGCCGCTAGAGTTTTTTCCTTCGGAGTTTGCAAAGTGGTAAGCTCCCGCTTTGCCACATTTGATCACCTGGTATGGTCCTTCCCAATTTGGTACGAGCTTTCCCTCGGTTGCATCTTTGGTTGCCAAGGTGACTTTTTTCAAAACCAAATCTCCGACTTTGCAACTGTGATGCTTCACTCGTCGGTTGCAATATCGAGCTACCCTTTGTTGATATGCTGCAATTGTAACCTGGGCCTGATCTTGTTTTTTTTGCAGTAAGTCCAAATGTAACTTTAGACCTTCGTCGTTGAAATTTGGGTTGAATGTATTCACTCGAAAACTTCATGATCCGACCTCGGCAGGGATGACAGCCTCGGTTCCGTAGGCTAAGGCGAAAGGAGTCTCCTCAGTTTGAGTCCTTCTGGTTGTGCGGTATGCCCATAGAACTTCGGGAAGATTTTCTGACCATTCCCCCTTATGCTGACCGAGCTTCTTCTTCAGAATCTGGAATATGGTCTTATTCGTTGCTTCTACTTGTCCATTTGCTTGAGGATGTCCCGGAGATGAAAAGTATTGCCGAACATGAAGTCCGGCACACCAATTCCGAAAGGACTCACAGTCAAATTGCTTACCATTGTCAGTGACAAAGGCATAAGGAATCCCATATCGACAAATAACATTTCTCCAAAGAAATTATTCGATGTTCTTAGCGGTAATATTCACCAGAGCTTCAGCTTCTGCCCACTTGGTAAAATAGTCTACAGCGACCACAACGAACCGAACTTCTCCTTTCCCTGTAGGTAATGGCCCTACTATATCCACCCCCCATTGTGAAAATGGCCATGGTGACGAAACCGAGCTTAGTTCTTCTGGAGGTTGTTTGATAACATTGGCAAAGCGCTGACAGCTATCACAAGTCTTGACCATATTTATGGAGTCCTGGTTCATGCTCGGCCAAAACAATCCTGCTCTTACTGCTTTGTGAGCCAAGATGCGGGGTTCCGAGTGACTGCCACAGATTCTTTCATGAATCTCTCGAAGAACATAATCACCTTCTTCCTTTGAGACACATTTAAGGAGCGGTAACATAAAACTTCGCTTGAAAAGAGCTCCATTGACTAGTGCGAACCGAGCAGCCTTTCATTTTAACTGTACAGCCTTTCTCTTTTCTGCCGGCAGAATTTCCCTTCCAAGATAACCAACAATTTCTTCAGCCCAAACAGGCATGACTTCGATAGTTAGAATAAAAACCTTCTCAGCAATGGAAGGCTGTTGCTGAACTTGTATTATCTGATCGAATTCTCTCACCTCACACTCTGTTGAAGAGCCTAAATGGGCCAGATGGTCGGCCTTCTTGTTCTCTTCCCTTGGGATTTTAACAATGCAAAACTTCTTAAAAGATTTTTGCATACCTTGAATTTTGGACAAGTAGAGTTTCATTTTGGTGCCCTTAGCCTCAAACTCGCCGCGAATATGGCCGACTATAACTTGTGAATCACTCCGAACTTCCACCAACTCTGCCTCTAGCTCTTGAGCTAAACCGAGCCCAGCTATTACAGCTTCATACTCAGCTTCGTTGTTGGTAGTTTTGAATTCTAACCTTAATGAGCTTTTCAACTCTCTTCCATCCGGCGTGATCATTACGACCCTAGCTCCACCGTTTCTTTTGGTAGATGAACCATCCACATAAATTACCCATGTCCTCTCTTTCGGCCAATCTTTCTGGTCTTGAATGTTGGTGAATTCTACCACAAAGTCTGCTAAAGCTTGACCTTTAACAACATTACGTGAGATAAAGTGAATGTCGAATTCACTAATTTCAATTGCCCAGTTGATCAGCCGACCAGACAAATCCAGCTTCCGAAGTACTTTCTTTAATGGATACTCGGTCAGGACATTGATTGTATGAGCTTGGAAGTACAGTTGGAGCTTTCTGGAGGCAATTACTAAGGTGAAAGCGAGTTTCTCCATCTGTACGTATCTTTCCTCGGCGCCATGCAACGCTCGGCTGATGAAGTAGACTGGCTTCTGAACCCCTTCTTCCACCCGGATCAAAGCCGCACTGACAGCAGTTGGTGATACTGCCAAGTATAGATACAATGTTTCACCAGGAACAGCTCGGCTGAGAAGAGGTGGACTAACCAGATACCTTTTAAGCTGTTCGAACGCCTGTTCGCACTCTTTAGACCATTCGAAAGCCTTGCGTAAAATCTTAAACAACGGAAGACACTTATCTGTAGACCGAGAGATGAACCTACTCAAGGCTGCGATTCTTCCTGTCAACTGCTGAACCTGCTTTACATTCTTTGGAGATTGCATATCCAATACCGCCTGGATCTTTTCTGGATTAGCCTCAATCCCTCGGCTAGACACCATATAACCGAGGAACTTCCCGGATGAGACTCCGAATGCACACTTTGTAGGGTTCAATTTCATCTTAAAGCGCTTCAATGTCTTGAACGCCTCCTGCAAGTCGGTAACATGGTCCATCTGCAGCTTGCTTTTGACCAGCATGTCATCAACATAAACCTCCATATTCTTACCAATCTGTTCTTGAAACATCCTGTTTACCAGCCTTTGGTAAGTTGCACCGGCATTCTTCAGACCGAATGGCATGACCTTCTAGCAATACAAGCCTCGGTCGGTGATGAAGGCTGTCTTTTCTTCATCAGATGGATGCATGAAAATCTGATTATAGCCTGAGAAGGCATCCATGAAGCTCAGCAACTCATACCCTGTTGTTGCATCAACTAAGGAGCTAATATGGGGTAATGGAAAACTGTCCTTCGGGCAAGCTTTGTTGAGATCGGTAAAATCTACACATATCCTCCACTTCCCAAAGGACTTCTTAACCATCACTACGTTGGATAGCCAGTCAGAGTAATGCGCCTCTTCAATGAACTGAGCCTTCAGTAGCTTGTCCACTTCCTCGGCTATCGCCATGTTTCTATCGGGAGCAAACTTCCTTCGCTTCTGCTTTACTGGTTTGACCCCTGGATCAATGTTCAAGTGATGAACAATATCCTTGGGGTCAATCCCTGGCATGTCTTCAGGAGACCATGCAAAAACTTCAAGATTCTGCTGGAGAAACCGAATAAGAGCTTCTTTAACTCTAGGAGCTAGCTGAGAACCGATCTTGACAACCTTTCCTTCAGCTATAGGTATATCAATCAATGGCTCGGCTGGCTCCTTCCTCAACTGCATCTTTCGCTCATCAGCTAAACTACCGATCATCAATAGTGCTAACTTTGAGCATTTCTTCAAAGATGTATTGTAGCACCTTCTAGCAACAACTTATTCCCCCCTAACCTCTCCGACCCTTTCAATGGTTGGGAATTTCATTTTCAAGTGATAGGTGGAAGTGACTGCCCTCAGCAAATTCAAAGCCGAGCGACCAATGATCATATTGTAAGCTGATAGTCGGTCAATGACCAAAAAATCCACCATGATAGTGGATTGTCTAGGAGCAGTCCTCGCTGTAACCGAAAGCGAAATCAACCCAATGGGTTGGACATGCTCACCTGTAAATCCTATCAACGGTGACAAGAAAGGTTTCAACTTCTCTCGGCCAATGCCCAATTGTTGAACAACTGTCCAATAAATAATATCAGCCGAGCTTCCATTGTCCATCAAGACTCGGTGAATGGCATGGTTTGCTACCGTCAACATTATCACCAAAGCATCATCATGTGGCATCGAGACTTCTTTCGCATCTTCCTCCGAAAATGTTAGAACACTCGGTTCCCTCTTCTGAATCTTGGAGGGTTTTTCCAGCGCGAAGATTTCTTCCATTCTAGCCTGCTTGGCGTAAGCCTTCCTTGCCGAGCTTGATTCTCCTCCACTAGCCAGACCTCCTGAGATGGTGCGAATCTCGCCAATAATAGCTTGGTTCTGAGGATTTTGCTGCTGATTCTGCGAAATCCTCGGCTCATCTCGCCTTTGCCTCTGGTTACGTGACCGATCATTATTCTGACCCGAATGCTGTCCCTGTGCATCCTGAATATTTTTTCCCTTGCTATTTTCCTCAGCCAAGAAATTCAGTAACTTCCCATTTCTCAGAAATTTTTCAATCTCGAATCGAAGACTAATACAATCCTCGGTTTGATGCCCATGATCGTTATGATACTCGCAAAACTTCTGAGTACTGCGGTGCTGGGGAGGAGACTTCATCCTTCCCGGCCATCGGAAACTTGGGTCCTTTTTAACTTCCATGAACACCCTATAAACAGTTGTATTCAAGGGTGTCCATCCCACATATTGTTGATGATGGTTTGGATGAGGCAAAAGACCGACCTTCTTATCCTGAACCTTAGGATTTTGACTGTCCTTTTTCTTCTTCTCGATTATAACTCTTGGTTTTGTCATAACCGGATCAGCAGCAAACTTACTCTCGGCAGCTTTAGATTTCAGCAATGCCGAGATAGTTTCTTCTTGGTTGATGAATTCCTCGGCCTTGCTGTTGAACTGTCGCAAAGTTCCTGTCTTTGGCCTTTTGGACAACTCGGCCATCAGAGGCCCTTCGGTTTGTATACCATGCATCAATGCCGAGAGAATGGTTTGCTCGTCAGTACTCTCCACTGTCAACTTCTCCCGATTAAATCGCGACAAATATTCTTTCAAAGATTCATCTTTTCCCTGCATGAGAGACAATAGATATGTCGGGTTCTTCTTTCTTCTCCCAGTGGCAAGAAACTGACCCAGGAACTGTTGCCCAAGATAATCAAAACTGTCAACTGATTTAGGGCTCAGACTTCCGAACCATTCCTTTGCGACTCCCTTTAGAGTTAAAGGGAAAGCTTGACAAGCAATTTCATCAGGAGTTTCATGAAGGATGATATGAGCTCGGAAACTCTCCTTATGGTCGGAAGGATCTCCACTTCTATCATATTCGCCAACCCAAGGAACCTTAAAATTACCAGGCATGGGGAACCTCATCACTCGGTCGGTAAAAGGCAAGTTGGTGTATTGCAATAGATCTTCGGTAGAAGATCAATTAAGAAGGCCATCTTTTCAAACTTCTGCTGGAGATCTTTAACGTCTTTGTGCACGGCAGTCTCTACAGGTTTATCAAGATACGACCGAACATGACAGGAATGGCTATACTGGGAATTACCGTGATGGGTTTTGGCATGACTAGACTCGCCATGGCGTGACCTACCACCAAGTTGTGAATGCTTGGCAAGCTCTTGTCGACTAGTGTTTGCTTTAGCCCCGAACAATATGAGGATTGCCTTGTATTGAACTTCCAGTATTTGGTTGGGTTGACTGACGTCGGGCTGATGGTGGTGGATTTCTATGAGACTCTTCTCGTCTTCTCTTCTGTGTCGAGTCTTCTCTAGGAGGCAGCCTAGAGACGATCTCTTCATTCTGCTTCCTCATAGCCTCAACAGATTCGGCTATTCGCTTCATAAAATCCACCGTGACAGCTGTTTGGGGATTTGGATCATGTGAGGTTCCGGGTATATCTGTTTGGATGATTGGGATAAGATGAGGAGATGTGTCAGGGTGCGGAGGTGTGTTCACCATATCGGAATATAAGAGATTAGTAAGAACCGATAAAAAATCATTCCCACAGACGGCGCCAAACTGTTGAAGCAGTTTTCCGAATGATGACGTGGGAAAAGGGACCAGCACAATATGTGATTACCGAACGTTGAGCTGAGAATGAGATAAGAAAAAGAGATCAAAGCTGCTGGCGTTGTCCGGGCGGTGTAAGCTCCGATGCCTAAGTTAGTCAAGTTGTTCAAAAGGAAGATGAACTGGAAGATTATATATCAAGGAAAAGATAAGCAAGTATTCAAATCTGAGGGTTAAAAGAAGTTACCGAAATAATGAGAGGGGAGCCCCCTTTTATAGGCATCGAATTGTTCCTGTTCATCTAACACTACGGACTTACCGAGGGTCCACGTGTTGACAATATACTAAAACAAGATATTTATTTCTGACATTCTAATATTTCCGAGAGTAATACTCGGTACCTACCTCAAGCTCGGTTGGCCGAGCTTGATGGCCGAGTGTCAATAATACAACCAAATAAAGCTGTCCTGCCGAACATGAGTTTGTTTTGAACAGTAAAAATGACCGAGTATGGGGAATGGGCCGGTAAATTAGTACTGGGCCCAAATAAGCCGAAATTTGACCCAACAGTTACAAAGCTAAGTGTCCATTATGAGGCTGATAAATCAAGAAAGGCCATCTCCAAAATCCCCAAAAATCAAAGAATGTAAGACAGGGATACACTTCCAAAATCATGTAGGAAGGGTAAATAAGACTAATGATGTACGGCATAAAAACATTGGAGGCTTCCCGACATGACTCTAGTCGTCTTTTCAATTTTGCAGTTACCCATCGTTTAGTCCGATTGTGCGAAAATCCGTATCAACATGTTCCTTAGTTCTTGATTTGAAGCTCTCCCCACTCCTTTGGATCCCTAGCAATTTTTTTAATCAAAATTGTTAGCAATTTAATCAGCAAAAGGGAGAGAGCTTTTATAGGGCTCACCTGCCTGAACAAGTCTCAACAACTCGCTCCTTGTTTGGGCGAGTAACCCCAATAAAAAGCTCTCACATTTCTTAAACAACAAGCCCCAATCTTTTGTTAAAACTAAAGTTTTTTATTTCACCCATTTATCTCAATTAAGGTCGAACTCTATATACCTCTTCGAGAGAGCAAATGCAATGAGTCACATAGATGCTATTGGAAATAAGGATGCTTCTCAACAACCCTATGATCCTATCCACGAGTCAAACTCAAATATATTGAAGATAAGGAGATATTTGAAGAATCAAATTTTGCCTTGTATTTTGCTAAAGTTGTTAGAACCGTAAACTCACAGTTCAAGTGGACTGATTACAACCAAATCATTCAGTTATTATTTTCTATTTAGATGCCTCCTTAAAAAAAAAAAAAAAAAAAAGACTCTTTGTTTAGGTTATTAGTATTTATTTTATATTTTAAGTTATTTTGTAATTCAATAATAGATTTGAGCCAAAGTCAATAAAAATTAGGGTTAGAGAGTGTTCTTTTTTAACAATTTAAAAGAAATGAATGGACATTATATTATCTCATTGAGATACTCTAGCTAGATGAGGTTTCTCTTTGTGAGGTGTGACTCTTTTTCTCTTTGGCGGTGAGACTTTGTCAAACTCTATTGTCGGCCATTGCCCAGGCCCAGTGAGCCCCTTAACTATGAGAATCCAAATCCCTAATTTTCTTAGCCGCTATCTCCCCTAATTCCGCGTTTGAGTAGACACAGCACGCAGCCAGCGGAAAATAATCCAAGAAATGCTACGGCTACCCCATCTGGTTCAAAGCCATTCAAAATCAGTTGATGGAAAAGGGCTAGAGCTTTCTCGTCGAGGCCACGCTGTTCAAGTGCAGCAATAATGGTGTTTCAGGAAACAATGTCAGGACTCTGAATTCTCCAGTTCTGCTTCTACAATTCCCTCGCTTCATCGATTCCTCCATTTTCCACGTACCCACTAATCATAACCGTCCAAGAAACAGCATTCTTACGCATAAATTAACGCATTGCTTGGAAATACTTCAAAGCCTCTTCGACCCTCTCGTGCTCTACAAGCCCAGATATCTTGGAATTGCCAGACACCAAATTCCTCAGAGAGTCACAGGCACGAAACTGAACAACGTCGTCGACTCTTCAAGAAACCCTTTTGCCAATACCCGGTAACGATAACATTCCAAGTAACTATGTCATTCGTTAGCATTTGGTCGAACAGTCGGCGTGCCGCATCAATTTGGCCGGCTATGGCCCTCAAGTGAGAGGGCACTAAACTTGACGCTAGAAGCATACACTTCATGGATTATCAGTGTGGTGGTGTTTTAAAGTGTCCTCTTTCTAGTGACCTCAAAAAAAATTTTATAGTATTAGAGGTGAACTAAGATGAGAGTTCGACTCTCAAAATAAGATTAATCAATCTTATTAATATTAGTCACCTTATGTTATACTAATGCTATGATAGAGTTAGGTTATGCTATAGTTAAGTCGGATTGGATGAAGAGCACTAGAGTTGATCATAAGCTTTGTTGTGGTTGTCATAAAAAAATTAAAACATTACATTTACATTTTTAAAAATAACAATAACTTATATAGGGTGGTTGCACAACCTCCCTTTTGTGCCCACCAATGAAGAGTTGTCACCTTGGAGCATAATAACAAAATAAAATCAAACCATTATCAGGTTTTATCAATTTTTTCTGTTAAAAAAAAAATTAAAAATTAAAAACGCTAATAAGATATCAGCCACCCAGTAGTGGCTGGCCACCACCCCCAACCCATGGGGGTGGCCGCCCAACCACCCCATGGCCTAGGGATGGCTGGGCGGCCACCCCCAAGGCCAGGGGGTGTCCCGCCCGGCCACCACAATAGCCTATGGGGTGGCTAGGCCTAGGGGTGGCCCGCGCGACCACCCCATGGCCTGGATGGGGTGGACGCGCCACCTCCCTAGCCCATGGGGGTGGCCGCGCAAGCCACCGCTAGGCCATGGGGTGGCTCGCCAACCACCCCATAGGCCATGGGAGTGGCTGGCGAGCTACCCTAAATCTGATTACCATAGGCCATGCGCGGCCACCCTAACCGGATCTGGGGTGGCTCGCCGGCCACCCCAATCGGATCTGGGGTGGCTCGCCGGCCACTCACATGGCCTATGGGGTGGCCGACGACCCACCCCAAGTGGGTTGGCCACCCCTTCAAATCTGTTTTTTTTTTTAAAAAATAATTTTTTATTTTATATAAAGTATAATTTGACGTGGTTGTATCTTTGTTTTAAGTATAAACTTACTGAAATTAGCTGATGTGTCAGCATTTAATTGGTAACACAAAAGATGACTTGTGCAATAAGTACACCTAAGTCGCTCTCTTTAAAAATATATACACCCTATTAAATCCAGGCTGATTTACACCCGTACTTGTGGGTTGAAAAAAGTTATGGGAGGTAGAGGGAGGACGTGGCACGAAAAGCAGAGCATGTGCTAGCGGAATGGGATGCAGAAAAGGAGATTCCAAGAGTGGAATCTGAGTTTTGCAGGGACATCGGTTTGAGAAAGCGGAAGACAAGCCATCTTTTATTATTTATTTTGTAGTTACGGATAAGTGATAAATGAAGGAAGCATTTACATAATAAAAGCAATAGTATTTAAAATTACATATGATGAGCTTTTCTGCTTGTTTTAACAAGGTGATGTACAACTTTTTAAAGTTCAAAAGAACATTGTAATTTGGGCTATAACATAAAATGGTAATTTGTTACGAACAACTTGACAGGGCCACCCAACCAATACACCCACGATCATACCCATTACGCAGCAATAAACAGAACCCCCACTCCTCCCCAGCAATAGGGCAAGAGGAACCGAACCCCAAAAACCAAGACGCATTCGCCCCCCACCAATGAATCATTAAAGAGTATATATAGACGGCTTTTATGAAGTGTGTGGTATACATTCAACCCAAAGTACAAACAAAACAACTGGTACGCGACTTCAAAAAAACCAACTTCATTGTCATCATCTTCCACCACACCGCAACACAATTGTTTATTCACTTTTCACCAACCAGGTATCAAACGCGGCATATAATCAGACAAACACACAAATTAAAGAGCCCCAATTCTAAGAATAACAAACTAAACTAGATTAGATGCAATAGAGGTTGTCCAACACATAATTGTGGCTGCACACATCCACAGAAAACAAAATTAACAGCAATACACACCCATTAAAGATCCACCATTCCCAGAAACAAAACACCCCATTAACATCACACCACCAATCCCAGCCAGGCATCATTACACAAAAGTCTTTGGCCTGTTAACAAATATTCCTTCCATATCAACTACAGCTCAATACTAGACCTACATCAAGCTACCTAACAGAATTTTAATAGAGAGAGAACAAAACAAAGACACCACCAAAGCATATTCCACATCAACCAAAGCATATTCAATTTCCTCCACCGTGCGCAGCCAGTCTCCCCATTTGAGGCGCATCGCTTAGGCACGCTCGCCCCTGATCCTCCTAGCCAGCTGGATATCCTTAGGCATGATGGTAACCCGCTTGGCATGGATGGCACAGAGGTTGGTGTCCTCGAACAGACCTACCAGGTAGGCCTCGGCCGCCTCCTGAAGAGCCAAGACAGCATGGCTCTGGAAACGCAGATCAGTCTGCAACCAAAACGTCCAAAATCATTAGCAAAAAGAGATTTAACCAAAAACCCATCTACATATCAACGCAAAAAAAGAAAAGAGAAAAGATCACCTTGAAGTCCTGGGCAATTTCACGAACAAGCCTCTGGAAGGGAAGCTTCCTGATCAAGAGCTCGGTACTCTTCTGATACTTACGGATTTCACTACATAACATAGAAAGAAAATTACATGTTAGACAAAACCAATCATATACCCATAATCAAATGACTAAATAAGGCAGATTTAACAGAGGAAAAAACGACTCACCGAAGAGCAACAGTACCAGGACGGTAGCGATGGGGCTTCTTGACCCCACCGGTGGTGGGAGCAGACTTACGGGCAGCCTGTGTGTAAACAACGAACAAAATTAAGACTAGCAAAAGAGAACTAACACGTTTATTTTCAAACAAAGCTGCGAGAGAATACGAGTTTTATTGAATATCACAAACCTTGGTAGCGAGTTGCTTCCTGGGAGCCTTTCCTCCGGTGGACTTGCGAGCAGTTTGCTTCGTACGGGCCATCTGCGAGAAATACCAGAATTAACATCATTCACAATCTTATTCCCTATATAATTGAACGTTGACTTTCTGTTTGATTACCAAAAAAAAAAAAACCAAAGAAACAAAGAAAATCCAAATACTTCTCGTGTCCTCCAAAATTTTCCCAAAATTCAGAATTTAAATCTTTAAAACCCGCTAATTGAGTAGAAGCCAGAGAATGATAGATCTAAAATTTTCTCGGCAACCAACCAAACATTCGCAAAACAGGAGAGGACCTCTCAGAAAAATCAACCACATCAAACAACAAAAGTCCAATAAAATCTCACAATACTAATCCTTGCTTATCAACTAATTAACGAAAGCATACATACACCTTCTGAAGCAAGAAAGTTTCAAAACCCTAACTTTCAATTGAAACCATTTCAATTTCAATCTACAACCGAAATAGAAAACCCTAAGTTTCAAAAATAGAGAAAGGAAGAAAGTAAACTTACCTCTGAACAATTCTGTCGCTAACTCTCTCGACGAACCAAAGATTTGTAAAGGCCAGAGGTTGAGGTCTATATATAGCGCGTGAGTCGGGATCGGACGGATATAATGCACTATCTGTGTGTTTTCTCTGTACAAGATCGGACGGCGAATGAGGTTATGATTTGTGTTTTCTCGACTGAAGTGGACGGCGAAGATGAGGTTTTGAGGGGTGACGCGGATCGTGATGCCTGAATCTTAGATTTCTATTGGCTGAAGTTAATTGAACTTTTTCTCGTTTTCGGATGTTATTTTGGTTGCGTAGTAGTTTGGATTTAGGAAGGTTAGCATTTGTTGCACGGAAGTTAACGTGGCATTTAATTTGCGACAAGTTTTTTTTCTTTTTTTGTCCAAATTCAATCCACTATTTTTAGTAAAATTAACAAAATATGTGACCTCTATCATTAGAGTCACGTTTATTTTTAAAATATACATGGAAATTATGTGATCTATAACTAGGTGTTAATGTCATAACGAAAAAAAATAATAAAATACACACAAATTTTTTAAAATTTTTTAGAAATGTTATTTTTTTAAGTAGTGATTTAGGAAACATTAGCGTGAATGAACAGTGTACACGCCAGTGTTCATATATTATATTATTAAATAAGATTTTATAATATATGAACACTGGCGTGCACACTGTTCATACACGCTGGTGTTCCCTAAATCACTACTCTATTTTGTATTCTTTTAATATTTTTCTTACATACTCTCAATCTACCCTTATTTTAAAATATATATATATTAAGATTGATTTACAAGTGGATTAAACATGAT
Organism: Corylus avellana; assembly: GCF_901000735.1. Classification (NCBI taxonomy): domain Eukaryota; kingdom Viridiplantae; phylum Streptophyta; class Magnoliopsida; order Fagales; family Betulaceae; genus Corylus; species Corylus avellana. The sequence goes on along the minus strand of NC_081551.1, from coordinate 3,361,198 downwards.
CTCTCTTACATAATTTGAATTACACCACCAAAAGCGACAATAAAATATAAAGGTGGTCCAACACATCTCTCTTTTATAAAGTAATGTTATTTAGTAGACTGTTTCATGTTTCATACAAGATAATATGACAATAAAAATTAATATTTGTAAAAGAAACTTAAACTTAATTTTTAAAGAAATACTAGGGATCAATATTTTCTTCATATTTGATCCATCTCATCTTACAAATCAAGTATTAGATTTATAAACTTATGTGAAACCTACATAAGTCAATGGTAGACTTTACAAATCTAATGGTTGATTTATTGAATTTATAGGAAAATATAGACAAATTATAAAAAATTTATTGACCCATAGCATTTCTCGAATTTTCATTGTCACGTTATTTTTATTATATGAGTATAACATATTTAGTTACTAAATAGAATTACTCTTTTTTGAGTTAAACTTATATCAGGATGAGCCTTAAAACCTCATTTTTACAATCCCCAATCAATAACTGACACATAAGCAAAAACATAAAAAGTGCACAAAAATAACTTGAATCAAAATACACTAGATTTGAGCTCATTTGAACTCAAAGAGAGAAGAACTTCAGAGAATACACCCAACCACCCAGTTGTGGGTGACTCACGGTTGGTCACAGCTGTGACCCAGCCGTGAGTTACCTTCTCCGGCGCCGTGAGTCACTTTTTTCGGCTTTTAGGGTGATAAAATTCCTAAAAGATTAACCTTTCACCTCTAAATTTTAGTTTTGAATACAAAATCGAGTTTTGAGGCATTAGAAACTGGTTTTGGAACATTAGAAATTGGTTTTGAAGCGGATCACAGAGGGTTTTGAGGCGAGTCACAGCCGGCTAGACCCATGGGTCACACCAGCCACGCCATACTCAGGCATCTTGAGTCTGGCCTGGGTCTCGCTAGCTACGAGATTTTTGTTTTCTCTTTCTCATTTTGATTTGGTGTAATTGTTCTCATTTTTATTTTTTGCATTTTTTTTAAATTAATGATGTGTCACATGGTGATTGGATGTTGTAAAAATAGCTAGTTTACATCAAGAACTAATAGTAAGAGCATTTCCAATGGAAGAGCCAAATATTACTTTTATCTAAAATAGCTATTCAAATGTTTAAAAAAGCTCCTACATTGGATTAACAAAAAAAAAAAAAAGTAAAATAGATATTTGATAGGAAGAGCTAAAAAAAAAAGGCTAAATGTAGCAATACTTTTCAAGGGAGTTATTTTATTTTTCATTGTTTCTCTCACATGTTTTCTCTTTTTTCCAAATCTTTTCCTACTTTTTCTCTGCATATTCTTTTTTTTCCAAAAATTTTCTCATTTTTCCGCTCACATGTTCTCTTTTTCTCAAAACTTTTCTTACTTTTAATAATATTTTAATAGAATAGATAGAAATATAACTAATCGGATGTAGAGACATTTAAAAATGGTTTAGCTAAATTAGATAAAAGTGAGTTTTGAAAAGTCATTTTACATAAAAATATAACTTCTCCATTGGGAATGCTATAAGGGCTTCATTTGATAAGCGATTTTGTTTTAATTTTGGTTCGATACTGTAGCAGGAAGTGATTGATGTGAAAAAAAAAAAAATAAGAATATTTTTTTAAAAAAAATGAAAAAGTAAGAATGTTTGATATGAAAAAATGAAAAAATTTTGTTTTGTAATGATTTTTTTATATGAATAATAATAAAAAATGATTGATATGATGTAAAAAGTAAGAGAATATTAAAAAAATAAAAAAATGTGATGAATAGTATAGAGCCAAAAATAGGCAAAATCGTTTATCAATCGATGCCAAGGTCTCTCCTCTTTTTTATAAGCATCACCAAGTTAACCACGGGTCCAACGTAAAGCGGGGAAACTAAGGCCCCCATCCGCATACTATGGGCCAAAATGATCAGCCCGCTATAAATGGCCACGAGATTGCCCTTCATGGCTAGCTTAGAAACTTTTGTATGGCCTTTCTTAGGCTCAAAGTTTTTTCATTTGGCATTTAAATTTATTCACAGCCTCGACCTGCCCAGATTTCACTACTTGAGATTTGATTATCCTAATCGGACCACTTTATTTTTCTTAAACAATCGATTTTCTAGTTACAACTTTGTCCCATTTACTCGAGGTTACACTCAAAGTCAGTGGTGAAAACATTCCTTTGATTCATCAAGTCGAAATATATGTAAACAATCCTTCGATTCTGGGAACATGGCCAAAGAGGGAGAGCAAGTTAGAGCAAACCAAACCAATTTCCACCCCCTCAATCTTAGGCTTACTTGCCCTTATATCATCAAGTTTAGCATATCAAGGAAGTTACCAGAATCATATATAACACAAAAGCCACTTTTTTTTCCACCAAATTAACATCTCCCACCAAGAACCGAATGATTTTTTTTTTAATTTTTTGGCAACATCCATGCTCTTCAAAATCTTCATCAAAACACCAAGAACAACTTTTGGATTTCGCACTCACCAAATTAACATCTAACCCAAGCCACCCACAAAATATGGTTTTAAACCCATAATTACACATAAGCATACTCTTGCCATTCTTCTTCTTCTTGCTCCCGTTGGGCGTGGAGTCAAAATTTTTTTAAAACATTATACACGTAAAGAACTCAGAAATGGGCAGGAAAAGTGTTTCAATTCATACCAAAGACGCAGAATAAGTAGAGAAGGACAAAATCATGGCTGGGGGGAGATGGCCGGCGAGTCACATGAAACTTGGTTTGCAGAAGGAAGATGTTTCAAGGCTTCGGGCGGCATGGGAAAGTCGTGTACCTCAAAATTGGATACGTCAATCTCTGGGTGATTCTCTTTAAGGATCCTCTTGAGCTTGTCAAACCCAGCACGGTAGCCCTCCATAAAGGTGGCCTCTAACATCAAGTTAATATTCCCGAACTGGGTCTTAAGGATGGACGACATGGCTCTATAACCCTCCAAGTCATCCTTAAAAGCAGCCTGTGTGTAAACAATGAACAACAAAGAACTAACACGTTTATTTTGACCTGGAGAATACGAGTTTGATCGAAAATTACAAACCTTGGTTGCGAGTTGCTTCCTGCGAGGCTTTTTGTTTCTGCGAGCAGTTTGCTTTGTACGGGTCATCTGCGAGAAAATACCAGAATTAAAATCATCCACAATCTCATTCTCTATGCTTCGGTCTTGCACTCTATATAATTGAACGTTGACTTTCTGTTTGATTGCCAAGAAAAAAAATGAAAGAACCAAAGAAAATCCAAATTTTACGAAATTTCAGAATTTAAATCTTTAAAACCCACTCCGCTAAGAGCATTCCTATTGAGCTCTTCAAATTCTGCTTTCCTTCAAACATTTGAAAAAACTAATAAAAAGAACAAACTACTACTCTATTTCAAATTTAACTTTAATTAACAAGGCTCTCCAAATAACAAGAGCCAAAAAGTCATTCCCAAGCAGGTGCGATTGATCATTGATGTTAGAAGAGTTCCGAGACTTCACTAGATGCCCGAGGGACTCCCACCTATGAGAGATATCAAGCATTGCATTGACTTAGTGCCTAGAGTTAGCCTCCCTAAACTTCCACACTACCGGATGAGCTCCAAGGAGAATGAAATTTTGCAAGAGCAAGTTAGAGGGGCTAATGCAGAGGAGACAGTGGCGGGAGAGTATGAGCTCATGTGTCGTGCTAGCCTTGCTTGTACCAAAGAAGGATGGTAGTTGGCAGATGTGTTGTGGACAATCGACCTATCAACAAGATCACGATGAAGTATCGGCATCCTATCCATCGGATAGGCAATATGTTTGATATACCGTCAGGAGCTAAGATCTTTTCGAAGATCGATTTAAGAAACGGATATCATCAAATCCGTAACCGACCAAGAGATGAATGCAAGACTGCATTCAAGATTAAAGAAGGACGCTACGAGTCAATGATTATGCCATTCGGATTGTCAAATGCATCAAGCATATTCATGCAACTCATGCACCAAGTATTGAAACCTATCATCAGTAAATTCATTGTAGTTTTATTTCGATGATATTCTTATTTACAGTCGTAACACAGGAGAACACATGGATCATGTAAGGAATGTAATGGAGACCCTCCATTATAACAAATTGTTCGTCAACTTGAAGAAGTGCAACTTCATGATGGACCAACTACTTTTCCACGAATTTATAATTAGTTCAGATGGGATTCAAGTTGATGAAGAAAAGGTGATAGCAATCCAAAAATGGCATACACCCAAGATAGTGAGAGAAGTGAGGAGTTTTCATGGGTTAGCAACCTTCTATCGAAGCTTTGTTCGAAATTTTAGCAATATTGTAGTCCCTATCACCAAGTGTATGAAGAAAGGGAAGTTCAATTGGGATGAAAAAGCCGAGCGGAGTTTCAAACTCATCAAAGAGAAGCTATGTACAGCAACGGTACTAGTTTTACCGTATTCGACAAATTGTTCGAGGTTGAGTGATGTAAGCCGGTCGAGTTTTTCAGTGAGGAGCTCCGAAAGACAAGGCAGAAGTGGTCAAGATATGAACAAGAACTCTATGCTATTCTGAGAGCATTGAAGGTATGGGAGCACAACTTTATTCAATGAGACTTCACCCTCTACACGAACCATCAAGCTCTGAAGTTTATCAACAGCCAGAGGAACCTTAACCAAGTAGGTAGCTGACGCTATGAGCCGCCTAGCTATGCTGTTAAGAGCCATGAAGGCTGAGGTGAAAGGATTTGAGTGCCTCAATGAGCTATTGTTAGGCTATGTGGAGTACTCTGGCAACCAAACATGCGTAAAACAAGAGAGGTCCTCTCAGAAAACTCAACCACATCAAACAACAAAAGTCCAATAAAATCTCATAATAGTAATCCTTACTTATCAACTAATTAACGAAAGAATACACCTTCTGAAGCAAGAAAGTTCCAAAACCCTAACTTTCAATTGAAACCATTTCAATTTCAATATACAACCGAAATAGAAAACCCTGAGTTTCAAAAATATAGAAAGGAAAAAAGAAAACTTACCTCTCTAAGCTTCTGCCTCTCTCTCTCTGAACCAAAGATTTGTAAAAGCCTAAGGTTGAGGTCTATATATAGCGTGGAGTCGGGATCGGACGAATATAATTGACTATCTGTGTGATTTCTCTGTAAGAGATCGGACGGCGGATGAATTGTGTTTTCTATACTGAAGTGGACGGCGTGGATGAGGTTTTAGGTGGTGACGCCTGAATCTTAGATTTCCATTGGCTGAAGTTAATTGAACTTTGAGAGACGCTTTGTTTTACTATGAAGAATTAAGATTTTTTCAAGTTTATTTGAACTGAATAAACTAAAAAGGATTTAATTTGGGACAAGTTTTTTTTTTTTTTTTTCAAATTAAATTCACTATTTTATTAAAATTAACAAAATATGGTACAACATACCTGCTTTTGTACAACGTAATATTATTTATTAGATTATTATACTAATATTATATAACTTAATGATATAATAATAATAATCAGTACTTAAAAAAAATAAATAAAAATTAATTTTTATTAACAGTAGCATAATATATTACTAAATGGAACTACTATTCTTTATTATATGCACCACGCTGGTAACCGCGAGTGCAATGTAAGGTGGGGGAAATAAGGCCCCATCCTCTAACAATGGGCCGAAATGATCGGCCCACTATGAACGGCCTAGAAATGGAAAGCGTTAAGTTGAGTTCAAAAATCACTCAAATATTAATTCAGAAAAGGGGTTGAGTTGAGTTGGGAAAAATGTAGTTCTCAAACAAGCCCCAAACTCTAGGATTGTCATAAAAAAAAATAAATAAATAAAAAAAAATCCTTTGTTTCTGGGATTCAATGTTCCATGAGGGAACAAACCCACATTGTAGATCCAAAATAAGTACCAAGTAGATCTCGAACTACTGCTATAGTTGTGGAAGGCTAGGCCACTAAAGAGGAACATAGCCTTTTGAACAGCCTTTTTTTCTGTTCTTTTTTTATGAATGAAATTCCATTGTCCTCTAACAATCAGCTAGAAACTCCAGGAAGCAGCTTAGCCTTTCTTAGCAACCAAAGATGATATACAGCTGCACTAAATAAAACTCAGCTTGGAGAGGCTAATATGTTTGGTAAAAAAATTTAAAAATATTTTTGAACTTTTTTGGAAAAATATGAGATGATACCTATTTTGATTGAATGTAATCAGTATTGCTTAATTATTAGCCTGCAATCCCAGGGTCCAAAGCCCCAACGAAAGAAAATATGCCTATTAACAGTGTCAACACAATCACAGCAAAAGGAGCAACAAGAAGTATCACCAATATTATAGCCCCAACCCAGCAATGGGTCACCAGTGGAAAGTGCTTTATGAAAAACAAGCCAAAAAAAGAAGAAAGCTCGATCTTGTTTAGGGATGGCTAGAGCAAAACCATACGTTACCATATATCCAGATGGGTGTGCGGGACATGGGAGTAAAAAATCCAATAAAGACAATACACAAGATAAAGAAGTCAGAAAGGGCAGGGAAAATGTTTGATCGACAATCAAAAGTGTTTCATTTCATACAAAAGTACTGAATGTACACCCACCAAAAGACGCAGAATAAGTAGAAAAAGACACAAAATCATGGGCGGGGGGTAGACGTCTTGGATCCTTAATCTGTCAAATGAAACTTGGTCTCAGTAGAAGGAAGACCAACTCAACCGACACAGCTCCTTGAGATCATCAAGATCTTTCAAGGCTCCTGGCGGCATGGGAAAGTCATGTACCTCAAAATGCGAGACATCAATCTCTGGGTGATTCTCTTTAAGGAACCTCTTGCCCTCCTCAAACCCAACACAGTAGCCATCCATAAAAGCGGCCTCTACGATCACGCTAATAATCTCGTTAGCAAGCTCAAACATGGCTCTGAACTCTGCCTCCAACTCATCCATAACGCCGAGAGACTTACTCAGCAGTTCCTGCTACATTCCGATAAGGCCAGAGGTTGTGGATGTATATATATATATATATATATATAGCGTGTGAGGGATACGCGCATCTTGTCCCAAAGCACTTTGGAAGCTGAAATGGGAAACCTGGTCATAATGTGGTGTCAGTTAAGTTCACGAGAAGCCTTAAGCATTTAATATTTGTCAGTTAGTTGATCGATTGTTTTGATTTCAAGCGTCTTTTGAAATCCTTCTTGTATGTTTTAGAATGCTTGGAAGAACTTGGGTCAAATACTGTTTATCACTATTTTTCAAAAAAATTAACATCAAAAATATTTTAACTTTTTTATTTTTAATATCAAATCATTTACATTTTATTATTATTCAAATAAAAAAATCACTACAAAATAAAACTTTTTTATTTTTTCATACCACTTTTTCATTTTTTTTATACCAAACATTCTTACTTTTTTTCACATCAATCTACATCAACTACAGTGTTTAGGCTATCTCATTTGCCAAACACCCCCTAAGATTTGGAACCAATGTAAAATCAGTTAGCTCTACTTGGTCACAGACTCACAGAGTCACAGTTGAATCAACTTTTTGTTATTTTACCTAACTACTTTTTACGAGCACTAAACGTCAAGCTTTACAAATATTTCTCTATTATTTTTTATGAAAAGGGGAAAAAAAAAAAAATCCAAGTCCACATGTGAAAAGAGAAAATAATGATAGTAAATAAACAATAAATGGTTAAAGAAAAACTAACACCAAATATGGTCAGAAATTCTGACAAATGCGAGACATCAATCTCTGGGTGATTTCTCATTAAGGATCCTCTTGCCCTCCTCAACCCCATCACGGTAGACCTCCATGAAAGTGGCCTCTAAGATGACGCTAATAATAATCTCGTTAGCAAGCTCGAACATGGCTCTCTCAGCCTCCAACTCATTTTATATATATATATATAACACCCCCAACCTCTGCCCTTTCCTAATTGTATAAATTTTATTCATTGTTTACCGTTATGAATGAGGTTGGGGTGTATATATATATATATATATATATATATAGCGTGCGAGGGATACGCGCATCTTTGTTCCAAAGCACTTTGGATTTGGAAGCTGAAATGGGAAACCTGGCGTTCATGCGCAGGTTCACGAGAAGCCTTTTGACATTCTTCGCGTTAAGCTTTTAAAGGTTGTCAGTTAGTCGATTGTTTTGATTTTAAGTGTCTTTTGAAATTCTTTCCAAAAAAAAAAAAAAAAAAGGAAAAGAAAGTATCTTTTGAAATCCTTCTTGTATCTAGTCAAGTTGTTAGAGGATTCGTATTGTTTCAGTATATTTTTAATGAAAAATGGTTAATTAACACATATTTTATTTAGTTTTGATAATGAGTTTTAAAAGAAATTATATATCTGATTATCTATTTTTTTTTATCTATATAATTTAATTTAATTTTTTTATAAGGATTCTATTTTTTCTAAAGATTCTACGGAGCGAGAAATAGTAAGAGCAAATTTTGAGAAAATAGAGATGTAGAAGATAAATAATATGAGCAAATTTTGGAAAAAGAGAGATGGAGAGAAAGAAATAGTATATTAATTAGATAGATATGTGAACAACATATATTGGTAAATGCAACAAAATTGTATTTTGCATTTGAGATACATAATTCAATGTATAAGGTTTTTTAGCGCTTTACTTATCTATTTTAGATAAAAGTAAAAAATGACTAAGCCATTGTGAATGCTCTAAAAGACGCTATATATTCGATATCTATTTTTTTTTATCTATATCATTTAATTTTTTTTATAAAGAGCGTATTTTTTTAAAAGATCATATTTATCAACTTTTGGGAAAAAAGAGATGCGGAGAGATAAATAGTATGAGAAAATTTTGAAAAAAAAAAGAGAGATGTGAAGAGATAAATAGTAATGGATGTGTAAACAATGCCCGCTACATGCGATGGTGCACTGTTCACAATTGCCAAAAAAAAAAAAAAAACTTATTTTATATTTAAGATGTATAACCCAATGTAAATAATTTTTTAGTGTTTAAATAAAATAAGAATTGACAAAGCGATTGTGATATGTGAGTGCTCTTAAGGAATGTTGTTAGATAATGGGTTAATGGGTCCAAACAGTTGGTAGTTTATTTTCTTCAGGGAAGATTA
>NC_081551.1:3348246-3352004 GCF_901000735.1 Corylus avellana | reverse complement strand
TATATATAGCGTGTGAGGGATACGCGCATCTTGTCCCAAAGCACTTTGGAAGCTGAAATGGGAAACCTGGTCATAATGTGGTGTCAGTTAAGTTCACGAGAAGCCTTAAGCATTTAATATTTGTCAGTTAGTTGATCGATTGTTTTGATTTCAAGCGTCTTTTGAAATCCTTCTTGTATGTTTTAGAATGCTTGGAAGAACTTGGGTCAAATACTGTTTATCACTATTTTTCAAAAAAATTAACATCAAAAATATTTTAACTTTTTTATTTTTAATATCAAATCATTTACATTTTATTATTATTCAAATAAAAAAATCACTACAAAATAAAACTTTTTTATTTTTTCATACCACTTTTTCATTTTTTTTATACCAAACATTCTTACTTTTTTTCACATCAATCTACATCAACTACAGTGTTTAGGCTATCTCATTTGCCAAACACCCCCTAAGATTTGGAACCAATGTAAAATCAGTTAGCTCTACTTGGTCACAGACTCACAGAGTCACAGTTGAATCAACTTTTTGTTATTTTACCTAACTACTTTTTACGAGCACTAAACGTCAAGCTTTACAAATATTTCTCTATTATTTTTTATGAAAAGGGGAAAAAAAAAAAAATCCAAGTCCACATGTGAAAAGAGAAAATAATGATAGTAAATAAACAATAAATGGTTAAAGAAAAACTAACACCAAATATGGTCAGAAATTCTGACAAATGCGAGACATCAATCTCTGGGTGATTTCTCATTAAGGATCCTCTTGCCCTCCTCAACCCCATCACGGTAGACCTCCATGAAAGTGGCCTCTAAGATGACGCTAATAATAATCTCGTTAGCAAGCTCGAACATGGCTCTCTCAGCCTCCAACTCATTTTATATATATATATATAACACCCCCAACCTCTGCCCTTTCCTAATTGTATAAATTTTATTCATTGTTTACCGTTATGAATGAGGTTGGGGTGTATATATATATATATATATATATATATAGCGTGCGAGGGATACGCGCATCTTTGTTCCAAAGCACTTTGGATTTGGAAGCTGAAATGGGAAACCTGGCGTTCATGCGCAGGTTCACGAGAAGCCTTTTGACATTCTTCGCGTTAAGCTTTTAAAGGTTGTCAGTTAGTTGGTCGATTGTTTTGATTTTAACTGTCTTTTGAAATTCTTTCAAAAAAAAAAAAAAAAAAAAGAAGAAAGTATCTTTTGAAATCCTTCTTGTATCTAGTCAAGTTCTAAGAGCATTCGTATTGTTTTAGTATATTTTTAATGAAAAATGGTTAATTAACACATATTTTATTTAGTTTAGGTAATAGTTTTAAAAGACATTATATATCCGATTATCTATTTTTTTATTATATTATTTAAATTTTATTTTTTATTTTTTTATAAGAATTATATATTTTTCTAAAGATTCTACGGAGAGAGAAATAGTATGAGCAAATTTTGAAAAAATAGAGATGTAGAAGATAAATAATATGAGCAAATTTTGGGAAAAGAGAGATGGAGAGAAATAAATAGTATATTAATGAGATAGATATGTGAACAACATGTAGGGGTAAATGCAACAAAATTGTATTTTGCATTTGAGATACATAATCCAATGTATAAGGTTGTTTAGTGCTTTACTTATATATTTTAGATAAAAGTAAAAAATGGCTAAGCCATTGTGAATGCTCTAAAAGACGCTATATATCCGATATCTATTTTTTATCTATATCATTTAATTTTTTTTATAAAAAATGTATTTTTTCAAAAGATTCTATTTATCAACTTCTGGGAAAAAAGAAATGCGAAGAGATAAATAGTATAAGAAAATTTTGAGAAAAGAGAGATGTAAAGAGATAAATAGTATATCAATGAAATGGATATATAAAAAGTACCCGCTATATATGGTGGTGCACTGTTCATAATTGCAAAAAAAAAAAAAAGTACTTTATATTTAAGATGTATAATCCAATGTAAATAATTTTTTAGTGTTTTGTTTATCTATTTTAAATAAAATAAGAAATGACTAAGCAATAGTGATCTGTGAGTGCTCTTAAAGAATGTTGTTAGATAATGGGTTAATGTGACTAAGTCTGTGAGTGCTCTTAAAGAATGTTGTTAGCTAATGGGTTAACGGGTCCAAACAGTCGGTAGTTTATTTTCTTCAGGGAAGATTAATGGATCCAATAAAATTGTGACATGTGTTCTACTTAAATTAGTATTACTCGAACATAATTTGTTAAGTCAATTACCTCAAGAACCTCCGAGTTTATTTTAATATCAAAATAAACTAATTATAAATTAGATAAAATTATAAAGACTAATTTTACATTTTTTTCAAAACAAATTTTAGTTTTTGAAATTCCAATATCATCATACGCACTCTAGTAGCCGGAGATGCTCACGTAGTCACGTGCTGGGCCTAAACTAAGATTTCTTTTTCGGACCCTTCTACTGGTGTTGATGGCATTAATTGATGTTCCAACTTTGTATCTTTGATCCATTTTCATTAAAGAGAGAAAAAGAAAAGGCTTGAAATTTTTTTTTTAAGATTTAGTGAGAGTGTATGATTAATTAATAAGTTAAGTATTAATTAATACCTTAATTTGTAAATGACTTGATAATTAAAACTACTGATTTAAATGAGCCTATCAGGTACATCCATAGTTTAATATCGTATAAACAGTACATCTTTCACGCTTAAAAAAAAAAAAAAAAAAAACAGCACATACCCAAAGACCACGAGACTAGCGGGTCAAAGGAAACTGGAAGAACAAAAAAAGAAAAAAGAAATTGCAAGATAAGCTGAAAACTTCATTCTTTCTTAGTCTATTAACTCGAACTCTGATTTCATTTCTTCTGCTAAAAGCTTTCTTTGGTAACCAAAAACAGAGCCGTCAAATATTACCAGCGAACTTGTAATATTCTAGTTAGAAGAGAATGGAAACAAAAACTGAGAGGAGGGGAAAAGCATTAACCACTCAAGTGATAATTTGGAGGTACAAAGGAAATGGTATTGTAATGGCTATGAAAAAAGCTGTCACTCCCAAAAAGGCGCCAACAAGATCGAGCACTTGGGCTATCACAAGAAATTTGAAAGTTATGAATTTGCTAACCAATAAAAAAACAAAGCATAATAAGAATAAGAAAGAGATCACGTGAAAGGTTGGAGAGTATTTGAAGTTAATTTGAGCATATGTGAGAGCCATTGCATATGCTAATGCCAAGCCACGGTTAGCCAAATCTATAACATGGTTATGCAACACTTCCAATTCCAAACCACGTGGTTGAGGGCCAGCTTCTACGTCGGGTGGTGGCTGCGGCTGCGGCTGCAGCTGCGTCCTTTGGCGGCGAAATCTCTGAAAAATTTGGGAAAAACATACGAAAATGTTCATAGCTAGGATCTCTCTATAGAACTGAGTGCCTAGTGCACGTTCATAGCTAGGATCTCTCTATAGAATGCCCCTAGTGGCCTCTTTTATGAGGGCCAAGTGCAACAAAGATGCCTAAATACTAGCACGAAAAAATTGGAATGGGCCATAGACACTGTTGTCTTTGACAAATGCCATAGACACTGTCGTGTCTTAATATTATTTAATCTTTTTGAGTCTTTGACAAATACCATAGACACAACAGTGTCTTAATATTATTTAATCTTTTTGAGTCTTTGACAAATACCATCGACACAACAGTGTCTTAATATTATTTAATCCTTTTGAGTCTTTGACAAATACCATAGACACAACAGTGTCTTAATATTATTTA
>NC_081551.1:3347552-3348196 GCF_901000735.1 Corylus avellana | reverse complement strand
TTTAATCTTTTTGAGTCTTTGACAAATACCATCGCACAACAGTGTCTTAATATTATTTAATCTTTCCTTTTGAGTCTTTGACAAATACCATCGACACAACAGTGTCTTAATATTATTTAATCTTTCTTTTTGAGTCTTTGACAAATACCATCGACACAACAGTGTCTTAATATTATTTAATCTTTCTTTTTGAGTCTTTGACAAATACCATCGACACAATAGTGTCTTAATATTATTTAATCTTTTTGAGTCTTTGACAAATACCCTAGACACAACAGTGTCTTAATATTATTTAATCTTTCTTTTTGAGTCTTTGACAAATACCATAGACACTGTTGTGCCTTAATATTATTTAATGTACAAAAGCAATCTTTGGAAAGAAAAAAACAAAAACGCCCCTATGAGCAAAACGCTATCTTCTCTCTCCTCCAGAAATCTCCCTATAGCTTGGCAGCAGGGCTGACTCAAGCCCTAGGCCTAGGGCGTCCAATTTAATGCCCCGTTTGCCAACCGTGCGGAACGGCACTATAGCTGAAACGGTACTGTTCCAACTATAATACTTTCTTTTAAAAATTAATTTTTTTTTCTTAAAAAAAAATTAAAAAAAAAATAAAAACACTAAGAAAGAGATCGGGGTGGCTCCA
>NC_081551.1:3341903-3347401 GCF_901000735.1 Corylus avellana | reverse complement strand
TTTTTTTTTTTTTTTTGTCTTTTAATATTTTTCTTTTAAAAAAAAAAAAGAAAAAAAAAATCATTTTTTAAAGGATGGTACTGTAGCTAGAACAGTACTGTTCCAGCTACAGTGTCGTTCCGCACTGTTGGCAAACGGGGCCAATAAATCCAAAAAAAAAAAAAAAAATTGAGCCCTAGACAAGTTAGCCACTCGCCTAAGGCTCCCAATTTAATAAGGCCTAAAAAAAAAAATTTGGGCAAAAAAAAAAAAATTAAGGCCCAATTTTTTTTTATTTTTTTTTTTCATTAAAACTTAAGGCCTCTAATCATGATAAGTAAGTAATATAAATAAGGCCTCAATTTAAAAAAGGCTAAAAAACAAAAATTTAAAAAAATTTAAGGCCCAAATTTTTTTCAATAAGACCCAAAAAAAAATTTCATCAAAATTTAAGGCCCCAATTATTAAGTCCATTATAAATTCTAGAAATAATTCAAGAAAAAAAGAAGAAAAAAAAACGATTTATTATAAATGATGAGAATTTGGTGAGAAATTCTTATCATTACAAATAAAATATTATTGATTTATTTCCTATTATATTATCTAGGGATTGGCAACGGCCAATAAAATCGACTCCATAGAGTATAATGCCGGCTACTTGGGGCATTTTAAATACCACTTTTTGTCGGTCTGCCTCTCCTCCTTGCTCGCCCTTTTTCTGAGTTTCTCTTCTATGCCTATCTGCTAAATGATAAACTGGTAATTTTCTCTTCCTCTCCGAGTCTTCAAGAACTGCTTTATAATTCCTTTGCCAAATCAGGTTTTATTGTTCTATTTTTGTGATTTATTTTATTATAGTCATAATTTTTTTTGATAAATCGTGTTTGTTTAATTTGTTAATATTTTAATTAAACATGTCTACTAGAAAATATGCATCTGGATATGAAAAACTAAAAAGAAAAAGAAAAGAAAAGTAGACAAATTCATTGAATCTCAAAGAGGAGCTCTAAATAAATTTGTTATTAGTAATAAACAAAATATTGAGGATAATTTAGGTGAAAAACTCATAAATGAACAAGAAATTCATCAAAATATTGATGAGAATGCTAATGACAAGACAACACAATCTGCTGAAGAATATTTTAGAATTGATAACTTCTTATGTATAGTAGATCAAGCTATTTCTTCAATTCAAAGTAGGTTTAAATAATTTGAAATATACGAAAATATTTTTGTTTTTTTATTTAATTTTAAGAAATTAAAATCACTAGATGATATGATGGTTTGCAAAATAAATGTCTTAATCTATAAGGTTTCCTAAAACATGATCATGATGGTTTAGATTTATTTTCAGAACTAAAAGTTTTACAAGAAATTTTACAAATAGAAGAAAGTGCTCCAATTGACATATTAAAATATATAAAAAGACTTTATTTTTCAAATGCATGTATCGCTTATAAAATTTTATTAACAATACATGTTACAGTTGCTTGTGCAGAAAGAAATTTTTCAAAATAAAAATTGATAAAATCCTACCTAGGATCAACAATGTCACAAGAGAGATTAAATGGATTAGCCATATTATCAATTGAAAAAGATGTTAGAAAATCTTGAATATAAAAACTTAATCAGTAATTTTGCATCTCAAAAAGCGAGAAGAATGATTTTTAATAAAAATAAAATAAAATAAAAAATAAGGCCCAATTTCAAAGTTTCGCTTAAGGCACCAAAATACATTGAGCCGGCCCTGCTCGGTAGCCTTGGAGGAGGAAGCCGCTGGTTTCCTCCTCCCCTATTTTCCCTCTATTTCCCTTTTCCTCCCTCCCCTCCTTTTCTTGCCTCTTCAGAGGCCACAAACGTCTCTTTGGAGACACTTCCTGCCTCCTCGAACGCCTTATCTAACGCTTTAGGCGTTTTATCTCTGCCCAAAAATAGCAACGCCCCATCCTCCACCGCAAAACTTCCGACCACTACCATTGTTAGCTGCTCCAAGTCTGGGTTTCGCACTCTTCTTGAAATTTTTGGATATGCTTTTTTCAAATTTTGTTCTCTTGATTTCAGGAAGTCTCGGATGCTCACAAGCCACTCCACTAGGTTCCTGGCCGTCTCCGCCATCGTCTGCCACCAGCGTCTCCCCCATCTCGCCACCACGCACCTCTGTATGTTCAACACGCACAGGCGAGTGAGGGCTTTTTCAAGCCGCTCCACCTCCATCCACCACCTACCACCTACGCTGGTCTTCTGGTTCCCCCATCGGATTGTGGCCCCTTTCGTCTCCGACTACTCCGACGTTGCTATTTTTTAGGCATTTAACTCTATTTTTTATTTTGTATTTTTGTTATGTAACGTTGTTGTGTTTATATTCTAAAACGTTGTTTTGTTGCTTTCCGATTAATCCAATTCGGTTATGCTTCAGTCTCTTCATAAGTGAAATGATTTTTTTTTTTCTTTTTATTTTTGGTTTTTTTTTGGAAACCTTTTTTCCGCTCTTACTGTGCATCTAAATCACCATAGCTTTTTCAAAAGCCTGTTTAGATGCTTGTTTGGGTCTATTCGTATTCCCGATGGTAGTATCCATCAAATTGCGCCACGACAAGAGTTTTCTCGAACTGTATTCGCAGATGACTTCCATCTTCGCCTGCTTTGAGGAGTTTGTAGTTTGTTTGGATTGGATTAATCTGTCTAAGCTTGTTAGCTTTATGTGTTTGTCTTGTAACTTTTTTCTTCTTTATGTGTCTATCTTGTAACCTTCTTCTGCTTTAATAGATATTAGTTATTATTATTATTTATTTTAAATAAAAAACAATCTTAGGAATCTTCATTTTAAGAGACCAGAACAACATGGTGACAAAGCCAACACCTTACGTCATAGACTTAACGATGAAAAAAAATACTAATGAAAAAAAAAAAAAACTATTTATGGATCTTTCATTTTTTAGACCACAAGCAGTTGAAAATAAGACCTTGTTTGATATTGCATTTGAGAAATAGATCTTTTGGGTAAAAGCTTTATTTTAAGCTTTTGTCAAAAGTACGTTTTGGTCATTTTTAAGCTTTTTGGACTCTTAAAAGCGCTTCTAATTTTTTTTACCAAACAAACATTTTTGTTCTTCAAACAAATTTTTTGTGTTAAAAGTACTTTTAAACTCATCAAATACAAACCCAAGGAAGCCCTAAGAAGCACATTATGTTTTGAGACCTTAGGATGCCTTTTTACGATGAAAAATATTATTTAATGTGGCTTACAATTTTATTATTTTGGAATCATAGATATTTTTTGAGATCCCACCTTATCTCATAGACTTATGATGAAAAATACTATTTAGAGTCTGTTCGGGATTGCGTTTGAGAAATAAAGTTTTTAAGTTAAAAAAAGTTTTTGGGCAAAAGCTTCATTTTTAAGCTTTTGCCAAAAGTAATTTTTTGCAATTTTTAGGTTTTTTGGACCATTAAAAGCGCTTTTAATTTTTTTACCAAAAGCTCTTTTTTTTTTTTTTTTTTTTTTTTTTCAAACGGATTTTTTTAGTGTTAAAAACACTTTTAAGCCCATGAAATGCAATCTCAAACAAGCCCTTAGGGATCTTATTCTTTGGGACCAGAGCCGTTGAAAATAAGACACAAAGGAAGAAAATAATATTCAAGCACATTACGTTTTTACGATGAAAAATATTATTTAGGCTCCGAAAAATTGTTTTTGTCGAAAAATATTTTTAATAGAAAATAATTTCCTGAAAAACAATTTACGCTGTTTAGCGCGTACGGAAAATCACAATTTATATATATATATATATTTTGATTAAATCATATTAAACTCTAAATTTATGGGTAGGTCTCGGGACCCCGCTGAAACCCGCTCGGGACTTGACCTGGATCCACCCTAGAATTGATCAGGACCCGCTTGAGATATACCTGGGACCCGTCCGGGACATGACCAAGACCTGCCCGGGACATGACCGGGACCAGCCAGAGACTGCACCGGGACTTGCCTGGGACATGATTAGGACCCGCATGGGACCCCACCGGTCAAGTCCCGAGCGGGTCCAGAGTAGAATTACTCTTAATAAGCATCAGACAATTAACCACGGGTGCAATGTAAAGTGGGGAAATTAAGGCCTCCCATCCGCTTACCATGGGCCAAAATGATCGGCCCACTACAAATGGCCACGAGTTGGTCCTTCACGGCTAGCTCATAACCTTTTGCATGGCCTTTTTTTAGGCTCAAAGTTTTTTTATTGGGCCCATAACCATCTCCCACCAAGAACCGAATGAATTTTTTTGGCAACATACATGCTCTTCAAAACACCAAGAACAACTTTTGGACTTTGCCCTAAACAAATTAACATCTAACTCAAACCGCCGACAAAATATGGTTTTAAACCCATAATTACACATTAGCATATGTGGGAGTAAAAAATCTAATAAAATATCATACAAGTAAAGAACTCAGAAATGGGCAGGAAAGTGTTTCATTTCATACAAAAGACGCAAAATAAGTACAGAAGAACAAAATCATGGCTGGGGGGAGATGGCCGGCGAGTCACATGAAACTTGGTTTGCAGACGGAAGATATTTCAAGGCTTCGGGCGGCATGGGAAAGTCATGTACCTCAAAATTGGAGACATCAATCTCTGGGTGATTCTCTTTAAGGATCCTCTTGAACTTGTCAAACCCAGCACGGTAGCCCTCCATAAAGGTGGCCTCTAGGCTCTAACATCAAGCTAATCTTCTCTGTTAGAATAATGGAGAGAAGAGATGAGCGGAAGAGAGCAGAAGCATAAACACACAAAAGACTACATTGTATTGATGTAGTATAAGAGTGTGGAGAGGTGTAGAGAAATGGTTACAAGAGGCCTCCTCATATAGGAGGCTAGAGGGAGTAAGGCTCCCTCACCTAAGCAATGTGGGACTAAAGTCCCATATACACTAACATCCCCCCTCAAACTCAATGTATTTATATATTGAGGTTGGGCAAAATACTGGTAAATAAATACATTAAAAAAAAAATACATGATTTTTTTTTTGTCACCAAAAAAGTCGCCGGAGTTGGGCCGCTGGAGGCGGAGGACGGCAACTGGCGGCAGAGCATAAGGTGGTAGAACCCGGTTCTAACCGGTTAGGTTGAAAATCCTGGATCTGGGTGATTTCTCAAATACTCCAAATATACCCTCTAAAACTCAAGCAATTGAGTTTGAGAAAAAGAAGAGAAAAATATATATTTTTCTTGGAGGTCCGCCGAAAAAGCACTAGAGGTGGCCGGAGTTTGGCAGCCATTGGCGGTGGATGGTGGCTAGTAGCAGCAGCTGGTGGCTGAAGGTGGCTGCTGGTTGGGCTGAAGCCTTAGATCCATTGGGTTGGATTCCAAAATTTGGGCTTGAGCTTGGATGAGACTTGAGTCTATTGGGCCGGTTTAATTTGGCCAACATTTTAGGCCAAAACCCATGGACCAATATATGGTCTGACCCGAAATTATAAGAACCGAGTCAAACCCGATGAATCGAGTTGACAAATTTGAACCAGTT
>NC_081551.1:3341224-3341755 GCF_901000735.1 Corylus avellana | reverse complement strand
CTGGATTTGAGACTTGGTGGGTCGGGTTGAAGAGTGGGCCGGATTGAATTGGGCCAAAAAGCCCAAAAACCCATGGACCGATTGAGAAAGGTCTTACTCGAACTAGATGATTCGGTTCGAACCATTGGCCAAAACCCATGGACCAATATATGGTCTGACTCGAAATTATAAGAACCGGGTCAAACCCGATGAATCGAGTTGACAAATTTGAACCAGTTTGGAGAGCTTGACTCGGTGACTTGGTTTAGGAATCGGTATTGGACCAGGTTGGGGAGATCCGATTTGAGCCCAATGACCCGGTTGGAACCGGTTGTGGATCGAGTCGGATGCGGAAACCCAGTGGGCCAAACTGGATTTGAGACTTGGTGGGTCGGGTTGAAGAGTGGGCCGGATTGAATTGGGCCAAAAAGCCCAAAAACCCATGGACCGATTGAGAAAGGTCTGACTCGAACTAGATGATTCGGTTCGAACCCGTTGGATCGGGTTGAAAAAAAAATAATATATATATATATATATATATATATATATTTT
>NC_081551.1:3340999-3341204 GCF_901000735.1 Corylus avellana | reverse complement strand
GTATATTTTCTGGAGCTGACACATGGCAGAGAGACTAGGGCTGACATGGTGGGCTCTTAGGAGGACACGTGGTAGCGGATAAGGGGAAGAGAAGCGCCTAGCGCGTGTGGTGCACGCGCCAGAGGCTAGCGGCTACTCGCCGCCTGTGCATCTCATGCGCCAATAGAGTTCCTAGCGCGTGAAGGGCGTGGGCGAGTGTGGCCCA
>NC_081551.1:3340115-3340979 GCF_901000735.1 Corylus avellana | reverse complement strand
GGCGAGTGTGGCCCACGCACAGACCTGTTGGTCGGAGCGTGGCAGCACGTACGGGCTCCAATGGCAGTGATCTCGACGGATTTAAGATAATCGGCAACGAATCTACCGAATCGAGTGAAAGCCACGATGATCCGACATAGGTGGAGGCACGTGGCGGAGCGGCAGCCGTGCATGGAGGCGAGTTGATTGACGGGCAAAACCTTCTGGGTGCACGTGGCGGCACATGGAAGCTTGGACGCTCTAGATATTTTCGAATCTGGACTTGGAGGCGTCTGATCTATCGTCAGCAGTGGAGCGTGTTGCTCAAGCAAGGGTAGAGGCGGCGCTTGTGGTTAGTGGCTGGCAGAGGCAATTTCTGTGGGAGGCGCGTGCAATGCCGAAATGGGCTGAAATTGCACAGATCTACCAATCTGGGGCCGAGACACCATTTTTTGTGGTTATTTAGGCGAGAGGGGTCACGGTGGCGGCGCGATTGGCTCGAGCAGAAACTGCAAGAGGAGATTGGAGGAGCTCGGAGGGTCTGTAGATCTAAAGGAGTGGAAGAGATTTTGAGCAAAAAACCGCTTGGCAGCGCGCCAACGACCTGATTGGGGAGGCTGCCAGAAGGAGCGTCGGAATGTGAGCTGAAAACCGCTTGGCGGCGCGCCGACGACCTGATTTGGGAGGTAGCCAGAGGGAGCGCCGAATTGTGAGCGAAAAACCGCTTGACAACGCGCTGACGACCGGAGTTGGGAGGTCACCGAAAAGAGCGCCGAAAAACGTCAAAGACATTTATTGGAGGCTATATGAAAATGGCTTTGATACCATATTAGAATAATGGAGAGAAGAGATAAGCAGAAGAGAGCAGAAGCATAAACACATAAG
>NC_081551.1:3323967-3340074 GCF_901000735.1 Corylus avellana | reverse complement strand
GTTGAGTTATATATGTAGCGTGGAGTCGGGATCAGACGAATATAATTCACTATCTGTGTGTTTTCTTTGTAAGAGATCAGACGGCGGATGAGTTTTGTTTTCACGACTGAAGTGGACGGCGAGGATGAGGTTTTGGGTGGTGACGCCTAAATCTTAGATTTCTGTTGGCTAAAGTTTTTTTTTTTTTTTTTTTTTTTGAAAATAATTATCAGGACTTCTCATTCAAATCAAACAAAAAATAGAACTTAAGAAAGTTCCATCAACCATCAGATAGATGAAGTTAAACGCTCCATTGAAACATCACAAATACAATTTGGAGTTTGGGCTCTCGATATCCTTGCTATGACATCTTTTGTCGACGCTTGGTTTTAATATTTGGCCCATATTTTCTCTCGAACTTTTTCTCGTTCTGTATGTTATTTTGGTTCTATAGTAATTAAAGCAAAAATTTGCTACAAAGTGATTATAAAGAATTAAGATCTTCTCCGATTCAAATAAACTGGAAATGATCCTGTTTCGATTATGAAGTTTGTGTATCGTTGCACGGAAGTTAACATGACATTTAATTTGGGACACGTGTTTTTTTTTTTTTTTTTTTAAATTAAATTCACTATCTTTAGTAAAATTAACAAAATATGTGACCTCTATCATTAGAGTCACGTGTAATTTTTAAATACGTGTGAAAATTATATGATCTATAAATAGGTGTTAATGTAAAAAAAAAAAATGCAAATTAATTACGAAACATTTAAATATTTTGAGAAATGTTGTTTTGCTTTCTTTTAGTATTCTTCAAGCATACGTGGTTAACGTAATACTAAATTCACTTTTAAAGTATCTTTTTTAATTAAAATTGATCTCTTAAGAGTGAATTAGGTATGATATCCCGTACATAATTTGATTTACAACATGAAATGAATTACACCATGAAAGGCCACGATAAAATAAGTTGGTGGTACAACATACTTGCATTTTTATAACGTAATATTATTTATTATATTATTATACAATTATTATATAAGGTAATGATATGATAATGAAAATCAATATTTTTAAAAAGATTAAAAATTAATTTTTATTATTAAATCATTTCAATTATATACCAAAAACATATTACTAAATAGAACTACTATTTTTTATATGCACCACGCGGGTAACTGCGAGTGCATTGTAAGGTGGGGGAAAAAATACCCCATCCTCTCACAATGGGCCAAAATGATCGGCCCACTAAAAACGGCCTAGAAATGGAAAGCGTTAAGTTGGGTTCAAACATCACTCAAATATTAATTCAGAAAAGGGAGTTGAGTTGAGTTGAGTTGGGAAAAATGTAGTTCTCAAACAAGCCCCAAACTCTGGGATTGTCATAAAAAAAAAATCCTTTGATTCTGGGATTCAATGTTACTTGAGGGAACAAACCCACATTGTAGATCCAAAATAAGTACCAAGTAGATCTCGAACTACTGCTATATATAGTTGTGGAAGGCTAGGCCACTGAAGAGGAACATAGCCTCATGAACAGTCTTCTTTAATGAATGAAATTCCATTGCCCTCTTAACAATCAGCTAGAAACGCCAGGAAGCAGCTTAGCATTTCTCAGCAACTAAAGAAGATATACAGCTGCACTAAAACTCAGGTTCCGCCCGAATCATACTCTTCCACAGATGAGCACTAAAGGTTTGTTTGGAATTACATTAAGGAGCTTAAAAAGTAGTGAAAAATTTTAAAAATATTTTTGAACTTTTTTGGAAAAATATGAGATGAAACCCAGCTATTTTGATTGAATGTAATCAATATTGCTTAATTATTAGCCTGCAATCCCAGGGTCCAAAGCCCCAACGAAAGAAAATATGCCTACGAACAGTGTCAACACAATCACAGCAAAAGGAGCAACAAGTATCACCATTATATTATAGCCCCAACCCAACAATGGGTCACCAGTGGAAAGTGCTTTATGAAAAACAAGCCAAAGAAAGAAAGCTCGATCTTGTTCAGGGATGGCTAGAGCAAAACCATATTTTAAGGTAACCATATATGATATATCCAACTCACAAATATATATATATATCCAGATGGGTGTGCGGAACATGGAGTCAAAAATCTAATAAAGACAATACACAAGATAAAGAAGTCAAAAAGGGCAGGGAAAATGTTTATCGACAATCGAAAGTGTTTCATTTCATACAAAAGACAGGGTCCCCAACAATTACTGCATGTACACCAAAAGACGCAGAATAAGTAGAAAAAGACACAAAATCGTGGGCGGGGGGAGACGTCTTGGATCCTTAATTTGTCAAATGAAACTTGGTCTCAGTAGAAGGAAGACCAGCTCAACCGACACAGCTCCTTGAGATCATCAAGATCTTTCAAGGCTCCTAGCAACTTGGTACCAATGTTTGTGCTTTTCTATCCAACTCCTCTGCTCTCGTATAAATGTTATCATTCCTCCAGTGGACTTGTGAGCAGTTTGCTTCATCCGCTCCATCTGCGACAAAACACCAGGAGATTCTGTCTCTGTCTAAAGGGAATCAACCACATCAAACAAGAAAAATCCGGTAAAATCTCACAATACATACCTCTCGTAGATTCTGTCTCTGTTTCTTTTTCGACGAACCAAAATGTGGGAAAGGCTAGAGGTTGGGGTGTATATATAGCGTGTGAGTGATACGCGCATCTTCTCCCAAAGCACTTCGGAAGCTGGAATGGGAAACGGCCCTTCAGGCGGCATAGTATGGAAGTAGCAGCGTGTTGTCATTTCGTTCTTAACGTCTTGTCAGTTAAGCTGAAGTTCATGAGCAGTTTTTGACCACTTGGACAAGGAATTTCTTTGTTGGGCAAAGCTTTTTCTTAACTTTGCTTTTTACTTAACACCGAAATTGATGTAGGTCGATGCGAAAAGAAAAAAAATAAAGTTTAGTATAAAAAAAATGTAGAAATTAAAAGATTTTATTTTGCAGTAATTTTTTTTTTTAATAGTAATAAAAAGTGAATGATGTAATATAAAAAGTGAAAAAAAAAAAAGAGAATATTTTAATGTTATTTTTTAAAAAAATTGAGATCAACAATAACAAAAAAAAAAAAAAAAATTTTGCCAAATGAAGCCGATCATCTTCGTTCATCGAATTATTTAACAAACTGAAAATTTTATATTTTTAAAAAATGTTATTCTCATATAAATCTTATGAATTATATTAAAAAAATTACTTCAATTCAATTTGAAATAAAACCTGCTTAACTTAAGATTATTATTATTTTTTTAAGGTGGCTATTGGTGTTGATGTCATTGATGTTTCGACTTTCGGGCATTGTTTGGTAAACACTACACCATGCTCAAACACTATTGATTTTTTGGTGAAACAAAAATGAGAGTAATGATTGGTATAGAAAAGTAAAAAAATTGTATTGAAAACTGAAAAAAATTTTGTTTTGTAATTATTTTTATATTTAAATAATAGTAAAAAGTAAGATCTGATATAAAAATTGAATGATGTGATATAAAAAGTGAGAATGATTTTACGTTGTAATTATTTTTATATTTAAATAATAGTAAAAAGTAAAATGATCTGATATAAAAATTGAGTAATGTGATATAAAAAAATGATAATGTTTTTACGTTAATTTTTTTTTTTTTAAAGGAAGTGAATAGTATTTAGGGGAGGGAGGGTGTTATCTTGATCCAAAACATTTGTTTATAAAACTTTTCTACCATGGGAGAAAACAAAAAGAGTTCAAAACTTCTTTTGTGAAGATTTATAGGTTTATCAAAGTTAAATTCAGCGTCCCCATTCACATAGGGGAATAGATGGGGTAATCAAGGGAGCCCAAATGAATGCTTTCTGCAATCTTGCTTGTGCATGATCTCTTACCTATTCTACTCCCTCTGTAGACAAGTTGTTCTCCGGTTAAAATATTTCAATAAAGGAGTAATCCAGCCCACTAAATCAAGAAGTGAAAAAGATGAATGCCAAGCCCATAAAATAGGACACAAAAGAAGGTCAAATTCTGAAGAAGCTAATTTTCAAGGCATCCATACATTTCTAGAAACGTTAACATGCTCTTTACTTATCAAAAAAAAAAAAAACATGCTTTTTATGAGCAAGTTCTCCAAGAATATTTGTAACAATTCCTCTGAAAAAGGGTAAAATTATACCATTTGACTACCTGATTTTCTTTTACAGTGGTATAAACAATTAGCACTAAATTGAAATCCTGTAACAATTAACTTGCAATGCTCACACACACCCTACAAATCATCAAATACCCATCTGCCCTGAACACCAAACCACCATACAAATTCAGCATACGGACTGACGAAGCAACAGGGTTGCAAGTAGACAATAAAACCAGCAGAAGCAACCACACTCGAACATATACTCTTTAAATTGCCAGCTGAAGAAGCCACCCACCCCCCATTGATCAATTATATTCCTCCTAAAGTACCCTGAAAAGCCCCTGGTATGATTCTAATACTCACTGCCCCATTAAATTGATGAACCTAATACCGGCCGATGTAATTTACAAGCTTGCTTTAACATTTCTGGTCCTAGTTATGTGTCATTGAAGTGAAAACAGTCAGCAACTCTGAAGTGCTTTGCAAGCCGGAGGACAGAAGAACGCACAACGTCAAAATTCGGAGAGACGGAACTAGGTAGATGAGGTAGGCAAACAGGCAGATATTGATCACTATCTTCTGAAGGGCAGAATAGGGAAAGCACGGATCTGCAGAATATGAATCTGGAGAGAACCAACATCATATAACTATCCACTAAGTTAACTTAAAAAATAAAATAAAAAATAAAAATGATTCAAGCTCGAAGACATCTGTCATTGTTTTTCTTTTCATTATGGAAAATTTTGTAAAATATATATATAAGCTAAAGTTCAGTTTGGTCCGGTTGTATGACCAATTGAACCAATATTTAAGCATAAAAGACAATTAACAGAGCAAAGTGCTACTCTGCTTAAAATGAAAGACAAAAATACCTTAGAATAAGCCGCCTAATAAATGGATCTTTTAACACTTGTGCCCAAACTATATCCATGCTAGTTGGTGTACAGAGTATGACTTCCCACTCAGAGAAGGCAGTCGAGAGTATGTTCTCGGCATCATTGTAAACATCCTAAAAATATAACCTCATGAACACATTGGAACAACTAGAATATAATGAACTTCAAGAATTTAAAAAGGTCTAGCAATTTACTTACTGCATCAGTATCAGAAGGGGAGAGGCCAACCATTTGGCAAAATGCTGGTAGAGGAGCAGTCAAGAAAAATGTAAACTGACTTCCATTCGTTAATATATCAACATTTGATGGGTTCTTGAATGCTGGCCTTAGAGGTGAAAGAAGTAGAGTAGCAGGCTCTCCCCTCTCCGCACCATGTAAAACCTGAAAATCATTCATCATTCATATGTAAGCCACTTGACAGAGAAATGAGAATCAAATGCAATCATGCACTCGGTAAATCTTGTCATGGAAGAACACCACATATCGGGTACAGCTTGATTCTAATATCATCAAAAGGGCCAAAGACGCCTTAAAACACCTGCCTTGTTACAATTAATCTTTTTCACATAATGAATTTAGGGCTAAATAATGTAATACTTGAAGATATGGTTTGTAAGTGAATTAAACATTACAGACACTCAAGCGGTGTTGGAATTTCTTTTTCCTTAAAGTTTATCCCCAAACACATCCTCAAGTGAAATGTGTTCTACAATGTCATTGATGTAGTTATATCAAGAACCTCCTTCAACAACATTTCCTAAAATATGTTACATTTATTTGGACATTGATTGGATTAAGGCAGCAAAAATTTACACCGATATCTTGGTGGGGTTTACAACCAGGAGAGGGAGGGGGGAAGTTAAACATATGAACCCAGCAGACTTTCCTTTACTTAATATCCAAATTCCATTACTGTGTCAAAACTTACTCCACTATTTACTGTATTACATATCTAGTGTACACATGACAATAACCACAAAACATCATCGTGTCTTTAAAGCAGTAAAATATGATTAGAAGCTATACACTGCTCTTGAATAAAGCATGTAACCCAGTAGGTCATACGCAAGTTTTGACAAACCTGCCTTGAATGCATGGCTGTTGTCACTATCAATTATCAAGAAAAGAGGCCTACGGGTAAAAGGAATTATATCACCAGGGTAGAGGTTGTTTGAACCTGAAAAACCAAAAAGAAGATATGTTATGCAGATGGTATGGGGACTTCTTCAGATTATAAATGGCCTAGAAACTAAATAATACTTAAATAAACAAGTATCTGTGCACAAATGCTCTTAATAAGAACAGGACAGAGCATGGTTTCAATATTGATGCCTACCACCATTTCCTCTTGAACCAAACCACAGATAACCATCATCATAGCTACTTGACTCTCCCTTATGATTAGTACCCAATTCAGGCATAGAGCTCTTCCGCTCCTGTGAGTACTGAGAAGTGATTTTGTTTTTTGAAGATTTCCGTGATCCTCCAAGGGTTTCCATCTGAGTAACATTACTATGACCAGCCTTCCCTGCATGTTTAATCACTAGGGTCAATAATCTAGGCTGACAAGAGCTGTTCAGTTAATTACTATTCAGGCAATATAAAAGTGATATAAACCTGACGCTGATAGATATACTAGCATAAGACTATCTGGAGGGAGCTCCTCACAAATTGTAGCCATAACCTGCCCATGCACCATGAAGTTAAAAGTCAGCCCCACTAATTACAAAGCCATGATTTTTTTTTTTGGATGAATACAAACACGAAGAAACAACGAAAAATAAAACACAAAGGCAAACATTGTGTTTAAGGGCACACCATCTTTAATTTATGCCTCAAGTTGAGGGTGAAATCATGTTATCAATTTATCATGGAAAAAAATAAAAGGAAATTATATAATCACATACATTCTTCTTCTTCTTTTTTGATAGGTATAATCACATGCATTCCTCTTCCATGGAAAGATATGATATCCAGATTAACTTAGCAACTAAAAGAGACTATAAATGCAACCACATAAGCCAGAAGCAGAGGAGGCCACAGAATAAACAAGTAATAACTTTAGAACTCACCGCTAGCAAATGTGTTACTGATGGACGGTAGAGAATAGCTTTCCTTGGATTAGGAGGTAAGGTTGGATCAGTCATGTCTGCAGCCAAATTTATATCTATCAGTCCAGAAGCTCCAGAATGATCGATTGAAGTGCCATTCCCATTTGATTCAACTAGCCGTTTTTGGTAGAAAGATCCACTTGGCTCCCATTCTAAACATTGCAGCATTCTAAAAGTGTCCAAAGTAAATTCTGCAAATTTTACCTGAAAGTGACAGTACAAAAACCTTTGTAAAAATTCTATGCAGGGGTTCGTTCATTAATGATTCTTGTACTCCAGATGATCTTAACTCACGAACAAGCCATTTAAAGCATAAAAACTAACCTCATTCCGGTGATAGCTTGTCAGCAGTGCATCTTGAAACTTTAGAACCTTCTTTGCATGGAACCGAGCCACATATGGAAGAGAAGCTTGATGGGAATCAAACACAGAACAATAACGCAAAGGCCTGACATTCATAAAGGCTGTATCAACTTTCATAAAGCGGACAATTTCTTGCACCACTTGCCTCCATTCTTTAAAGTTAGTTTCCTGACAAGAGATGGTATAGATGTCCTAAATCATGTCAGTATACCACTGAAAGTAGTATAAGTTAATGGCTTATTAGAGAGAGCAAAATTATAATGAATGTTAAACAGTCAAATTTAAGTCAATGATATCCATGCAAATAATCATGTAAATAACCTGCCGAGAGATGTACATTCATAAAGAACACATTTTAAACTGATCCTCTTAATTCATAATTGATAAATCCCTCAATTGGCATGTATCCAAATAGCATATTTTACACCATCAAAGTTTTGATTATTTTCAAAAAAATAAATTCTAATAGCTCGATTTATGAAGATCTGTCAATAAGTTACTAAGAAGGTATATGGTATTTAGTAAGATGAGCAAATATTAAACAGTTATATTTTCCCCTAATTATTAAATTTTCAATTTAGAGTGACTCATGGAGCACAACATTGAGATAGCACTCAAGATCTCACTTCACAAAATTTTAAGCCCAAATGTTGGGCCAAGTAAATGATCAGTTAAAGTACATAGATACTAAGTGAATCAGTCCGACCAATTAAGCAGTCCTGGATTAGACATGATGTTGGTGCTCCATTGCTCTTTAAAGAAGAAAAAGACAGACAAAAAGAACCAATAGAACCCATAAGCCCAAAGAATGTTTTGGCCTTTCAGGTTTTAAGTCTTAAAGATTATAAATTTTCCATTCCAACTCTTAATTTTTCATACAATAGCATTTGACCAATTGTTTTCGTATCACCAAAAGGACTGACAAATTGGTGGCACACACAGACATGATGAACGATTTAAGACCTTTTTTATTTCATTTGTACATAAACATTAGTTTCACACCGTTGGACTGACCGTTTTCTGGAATCTCTGATCTTTATCCAGAACCTCATTTACCACCTTGCTTCAACTAAAGCACTACTTTACAGCTCAGAATTTAGTCATTATGAAATGGAATATTTATTGGAAATACACCTTCAGAAAGTAAATCACAAACTGAGCATGCTAAATCTACTGTCTCTCAACACTCCCAGATTGTATAAATCCTGATCTTCTATCAATTCAAATAACATCGTGGTACCTCTATCCGAATCTAAAGTTCTACCGGACAGAAAAACCTCGAAGATTTGGATAAAATAACTTATATTATTTAAACAATTTCTAAAAACATCCTTTCACATTCAAATCGATCTCCCTCTCTGGGAATTAAAATATTAAGCCTCCTTCGTGCTCCTAAGGCATTGTTTGGTTTTTGCGAAAAGAGGAAAAGAAAAGGAAAACTTAAAACCATACATTTCTTGCACCATCTTAATTAACAAAGGGAAATGGAAAAGAAATCAATAAAACGTGGCATGCCTTGCACGATTATCGCTATATTAAGTCCAAAATTTTGATAGTAGAAATTAGACAGCGAGGGAACTCGAATAATTCCCATGTTTTTTTCCTAAATTTTCTCAGCAACCAAACAAAGCCTCATGCGAGTAAATAAAACCGAATCCTTCATAGTTAAGCTCCAAATATTCACAATTTTTCCTCGTAGAGCTAATAGAAACGAAAAAAAATTACCCGAAAAGCAGCTTTACTATCATCAACCAGAGCCTTGAACCGGTCGACGAGAGCCTTCACCATCTCGGTCCGGTTCAAGATCACCGAGACTAGCAAGAACCTCGCGTAGAACCTCAATTCCTTGAACCTCACCCCGAGATCCTTCCCGGCGCCTTTGGATCCCTCGAAATACCTCCTGTTGAGAATCGCCTCGTAGAAAACGTACGCCTCGACCAGGAACCTGGCCTCGCTGGTCCGCATGTACTGGCCGAAGTAGAGCTGGCCGATCCGGCTAGCGATCTCGCCGATTTCCCAGCGGTTGAGCCCTGACCTCACCAACTCCGCCCGGTGCTCCTGCTGGAACTTCCAGAGGCGCGTGTACGCCTTGAACACCTTCTGGAAGTAGTGGTGGCTCGTCACGCGTCCGTACGCAGGCACGTCCCGTACCCGAGCAAACTTCCGGTCCGCGCCGTCCACCAGCGCCCGGAAAGTCTGACCAACGACGTCGTTATCGGCAGCCATATCATCCGAAAAAAAAAAGCCCAATCAATTAACCACCCTAAAATCGTTCCCTTTCGCGCCCATCGGCAAACGAGAAAGTGTCAGAAAACCAAAGGGAAGAAAAGTAGAGTTGGACTCTTTATAAAACTGAGGCTTTAGAAATGGGAATGGCGTCACTGCTTTTACTCTCTGTTTTTTTTATTTTTCTTAATTTTTTTAACTATTTAGTTACCGAATTGCAGTGGCGGCGTCAGAGGGAGAGGAGCGAAGGAGTGAAGGGGGTGTGGCATGAGATTTTGGATGATTTGACGGTGTGACATTTCCTGTGGCGAGAACGGAAAAAAGTAGTTTTGGACATAGGACGGAGTAGTGATGCTGGGGAGTAATGCGGGTGTGATTCAAGGGAGTACGTCGTTCTCTGTATTTTTGGACCGTTGGATGTGTTTCATGGTCTGTGTGGTCCATTGGGGAATGTGGGTTTGGATTATTGCAGCTGTGACTATGTGACCACTATGTCTATTTCTATTGGATATAGATTTTAACACTTGTCCGAATATTGTTGTTTTATGAGTTTGGATATTACGGTTGTGGTGAATTTTTTTTTTTTTTTTTACATGTCCCTATAAAATAAAAAAGAAAAAAAAAAAAAGGTAAATTCGAATTAGTGACCTCTGTTTTATAATGCGTAGTCTCTAGTCGATTAGATTAATTTTATAAGTCACTCTTGTGTCCATTTTGCGTCACGTTAAGAATTAGGTGGCTTTTAAAATTATCATTTAATCAAAATTCAATAATGATCAATCATAAGGTCAATAGTGATTTTAAAAGTCACATCATTTTTAGAGTGATATAAGAGTGACGTTTAGCATTTCTTAGCCGATTGAGTTACTCATTAGAAACGGATCAATGTATAAATAGAGATTTTCGGCCTTGTTTGGATGGGCCAAATTTCATTCTTGTTTTGAATTTTTTAAGAAACCGATGCAGATGTGTTGTGCGATTTTTATAACATTGGGAAAATTTTGAGTTTGTGAATTTGTACCAAATCTGTTTACAAAATAAAAAAATATGAATTTGAAAACAAAACAAAAAACGTGCCAAGCCAAACAAGGCAGTAATTTTACTTTCTCATGAGATTGGTTTTTAAGATTTTATTTTCACATATTCCAACTATCTCATACGTTGAATATTTTACATTTGCTTATTTTATGGTGAAACTATTATATTTAAGAAACCACACGGACGTGCCCAAATAAAATCATATATATCCGAGTTTTGAGGATCCTTCTGGTACAAGACACGACCACATGTACAGGTTCATGTAATCATGTCTCACAAAAAAGTTAGGATGAGGCTGAGAAGTTACACCAAAATAAATCAGACAACGTACCAAAAAAAAAAGGTAGATATGATTTGTTTGAGAATTTTACTTGTCAGCATTTAATTAAGATAAACAACTTAAACAAAGCGTGCACGTTTATGATGTTCTTTGAGAAGTTGTAATCAATGAAGTTTCTGAGAAGATGATGAATGAGTTTAGAATAGTAATGTCCTTAAAAATTATTATATATAAAAAAAAATGAAAATATAAAGAGTAGCCAAATCATAGCTATAAGAGCATTCTCAAATGGAGGAGCCAAATTGTACTTTTATTTAAAATGGTTAATCAGATTTGTAAAAAACCTCATATTGAATTAGCCCAAAAAAAATGCAAAATAGATATTTTATTAGATTAGCCAAAAAAAAAATGCTACATGTAGCACCACTTTTCTTAGGAGTCATTTCATTTTTTTTTTTTTTATTGTTTCTCACATGTTTTCTCTTTTCCCAAAATTTTCTTATGCTATTTTTCTTCCACATCTCTCTTTTTTCAAAATTTTCTCATACTCTTTCTCTCTCTAAATCTCTTTTTTTTTTTCCAAAAGTTGAAAAATAGGATATTTAGGAAAGAGTAATGCTAGGTACTATCTTTTTGTCTTCCTAAAATTCCCCTAAAGCTGATGTGGCTTTCAAAATCACTATTGGATCAAAATTCAAGTATAATTCATCTAAAATTTAATGGTGATTTTAAAAGTCACATCAGCTTTATGAGGACTTTAGGAGGATAAAATATGGTACTTAGCATTACTCTTTAGGAAAAGAGGTGTGATACAGACAGCCACAACTTTGGCCCAACTCCTAGACCAAATTTCTCTCTTTCTCTCTAGTTTGAGGCTCTCTCTCTCTCCTCTACAAGCAATTAAATACAATCATTATATATATATATATATATATAACTAATTAGATGTAGGAGACATTTAAAATTTTTTTAACTAGATAAAATGAGTTTTGAAGAGTCATTTTACATAAAAATTTAACTTTTTCATTAAAAATGCTCTAAGAGAATGGCTTGGCTGGTTGAAAAGTGGCCAAACCATCCCATAGGTTGTGGGGTTGATAGGCCACCCCCTCTTTATGTTTTTCATGCAAACAACAGTTTTTTTTTTTTTTAAATGGTTTATATATATATAAAACAAGAACAAAAGCAAAAGAACAAAAACAACCTCATGTCTCTCATCTTTTCGACCCATTTTAGTTTTTTTTTTGGAATTCAATAGTAGGAACTGTCATTGTTAGCACAAACTACCAACAATTAAAAAATAAAATAAAATAATTTCACGTTATCCTCCACGCCAAACCAATAGAAGATTTTAACAACACCAAACCAAATAAAAAAAGACCAGAAGCAAATAAAGACAACAAGGCACTGAGCCACTGAGGCAGACAGGTAGAAAACAAAACCAACCCCAAACTAAAATTACATGAACAAATGATCATATATATAGATATATATGTAGCATTCCCATCTGGCAAATGCATCACAATCATGTGATCATGATCAAAGAATTTTGCACCAACTTATAAACATTCATGATCCATTCTTGAGATAAGCAGAGAGAGAGTAAAACATATAGAAATGAGCTGTTCTGTACTTGTGTTCTACTTAATCAGTATACAATTATTAACACACTTTTCTTTCCAGATAAATGTATCAATAATTGTGCATGATGTGCGCATAATCATATGAATGATATATAATTTTTATTCTAATAAAAGGAGACGGTCTAAAATGTGAGACCTATATATTTAATTCTCATTTAATTTGTAAGACTGCTCCAATTACGTATAATTTGGACGATTAATTGTAAAGATTCCGTCCACTCAATGGGGGTATAAGATAATTATTCAATTTTTGATAAAAGTTTTTGTATTTATATGGAATTCACCTGTTCAGATAGGTAATCGAATATCTCAAAATTTATTTGGTAGGCGAGACCTATATAGTGTCTCTCATATTAATTGCCCAAATTGTTGTAAATCACCATCCATTCACCGCTAAAGGCCTGTTTGGGTGTGCATTTGAGGGGCTTAAAGGTGCGTTTAACACTCAAAAAGTCTGTTTTAAAAAAAAGTACTGATTTGGTAAAAAAAATTTAAAGCGCTTTTAATGGTACAAAAAACCTAAAAATGACAAAAACACACTTTTTGAAGCTTTTGCCCAAGCGTTTTTGACTTAAAAGCATTATTTATGAAACATGGTCTTAAACATGCTCTAAGTAGCTATAGAATAAGAGAAATGTTACGGTTTCTCCTGACGTTCTCTTGATCTTATATGGATATTGTTTTCTAAAAAAACACGAGGGACCAATGAAAAATGTTTTTTTATTTTTTAGAAAACAATATTCACGAAAAAAAAAAAAAAACCATTATTTTTCTGTACTTTGATTAATGTATTACTTATGAAACTTGTATTTTAATCGGTATAACAGGCTGTTCTCTGGTTGATTACAACAAAATGCAAGCTCAAATACTAGTATAATAATATAGGAAGAAAAGGTATATTTGGTAGTCCATTATTATAATTATTATTTTGTTTTTCTTGGAGGAGATCGAGAATCACCAATTCCTGTCACGATGACATATGATTCCTAGAATTGACTATTCTTGTTGATGTCTTTCATGGTACGATGGGCATGCAAGACTTGAGTTTGATTGCCACTGCCTCTTAAAATATGCGTATAAACTCTAATCACCATGTGATCTGCTGCGCATCATTCTTTCCTCTGTGTGTACCCAAAAGGTTATTGGAACCCCAGGACAACCCCCCATGTGACCTAAAAGTACTTTGGAATTTTACGTATTAGTCTCCTCTCCCGTTTGAAAATTATTTTGTATAAACAATCAATATTTCGGCATGTGTTTATGCCATTGCACCTTTGAAGATGGGATCCAAAAAAAAATCTTCCAATTTAGGTTTCATTCTTTTTGGATATAAGATGTTTTTTTGATGTTTGGCTTGTATAGAAAATAAGCGACGACAAATAACGGTTGGCGACTTTTAGCAACTTTCGGCGGAGGTCCGGGCTAGCGTCCGACTGTTTAAGAATAAGAAACTTGAACTTGAAAAATGATTTACTAAACTTAAAAACATAAACAATCATGTGATTGAAATGTAATAAAAAAAAAAAAAATAGTGGTTAACCGTTAACGACTTGATCTGACTTTAATTTAATGTTAATAGGTGTTAGTAAATTATAAAAGAATTATAGGTGTTACATTACTCTAAATAGTAGAGTGCTTATCAGTAGTTTTACCTAATTGGTTGAGAAAAACTTTGGTGGCAAATGGCAATGAGAAAGAAAAGATTTTGACTTGGTTAATTACCAAAAGACCTACACGACAAATCTGGTAAAAAACAGCATGAAGGTTTTGTTATGGACATTCTATTCATGTAAGAGTCTCTTTAGAATTATGTTTGAGAAATATAGCTTTTAAGTTAAAAAGCGCTTTTGGATAAAATCTTCATTTTTAAGCTTTTGCAAAAAGTGTGTTTTTGTTATTTTTAACCTTTTTGGACCATTAAAAGCGTTTTTAATTTTTTTACCAAACGAGTTTTTTTTTTTTTCTTCAAACGAATTTGTAAGTGTTAAACGTATTTTTAGGCTCCTCAAACACAATCACAAACAGGTCCCAAATAATGTTAAATTTAAACTTTTAGGATAACTAATAATTTAACATGGTATCAAAATCAAAGATCTTGAGATTGGACCTTGACTCCGTCAATTCACCCCATTTAAATTAAATATTTCACGTGTTGAGTCTCACATATTAAAAGAGAGTTTGAGCTCACACATGAAGATGTATGTTAAAGTATTGTTTAAGTGATTAAATTCACCTCTTTCTATTAGCTTAAATTTTTAAGATAATCGCTGATTTAACAAATAAAATCTCTCAAATTACTTATATAAAAAAAAAAAATCTCTCAAACAAAATCACATGATTTAGTACTATACATTTGTGTGATGTCTTCTGCACATGTGGCCCTTGGGTTAGGGTTGACCTTAGTAAAGGCGAAAAGAGCCTGAAATCTATGAAGCTGACAGACATGAGGGTGTCACACACTAGATCCAAACACCCATGCATGATTGTCCCTCACAAAAATAATTCACCTCTTCCCATCGCGATCAATGCAAAATTTTTATTTTTAAATAGTGTTTGTGGGGGACATATTTAATTTAATAGCACGTATATTTTGAACTTTTTATTAATTTAATAGCATGAATTAAAAGAAAAAAAAACACTCCAACTTAATTGTGAAGCAAAACTTTATATCCTTTCTTGAATATGAATTATTTATGGGGTTGATGTGCAATTAATTAAAACATGGCGAGGAAGGAATAGAACCATGGTTGGGTCATGTCTTGACTTTGTTGGACCGGGAAAAAGTTATATGTTTGCCATGCATTGTTGCTATGAATTGATTCAACCGTTTTAATTGGACCCGTGATTTGAAATATCAATTATCATGTGAAATGCACGAAAGTCAATTATAAAAATAAATAAATTACTAATTATCTAAAAAATAATAATAATTGATAAAAAATATAAATTTAATTATTTAATTAATATTTTTACCACTCTTTCAATAAATAAGGTCTAACACAACTTATAATTTAATTAAAGGTAAAGTTCACATACTCCCCTCAAATTACAACCTAATTGACAATATCTCTTCAAACTTTCAATTGTGACAATGTCCCCCCAAACTACTAAAATATTGTCAATGTCCCTCCTAAGACTAGCAATAAGATACAAATGCTCCTATAAAATTCTCAATAAGACAAAAATACCCCTATAAATTCAAAAAAAAAAAAGGAAAAAATTTTAATTTAAATATAATATTTTTTTTCAAAAACAACTTTTTTTAAATGAAATTTTTAATTTTTTTAAACAGAAATTTTTATTTTTAAAAAAATGATTTTTTTTATTTAGTTTTAAAAAACGAAAATTTTTATTTTTTTTAAACAAAGATTTTTATGTTTAAAAAATTATAAAACAAAAAAAAAAAAAAAGATATTTTCAATTTTTATAAACAATCGATTTT
>NC_081551.1:3311850-3323867 GCF_901000735.1 Corylus avellana | reverse complement strand
ACAAATCTATTTATTAAACATCCTAATTCACCCTGTCGAAACGTCATCCATGAATCACGAGATCTTAACATAAAACCACCCACAAAAAACACACAGAGACAGGTTACTGTCATTGTCTTTGTCTATTTATGAGGGGTTTTATCTGTTCTCATGCTCCAACTCCGGTTGTTTGTGGTCCTTGAAATCCATTAATTTTTTTTTATTTTTGGTGTTTGGTTGGATGCAGAGAGAAACAAAGTGAGCAGTGGTCATCATTGTGTCAGAATATCCAAAGTACAGTAAATAGCAAGAGAAGGAGATGAACTTTGATCTGGACATGAAAATGTGTAAATCAACACCTATTTTTCTTTTTAAATTATTCGAATTTATCAATTTCAACAATTTTGACTCGGGATGATTGGCATTAATCCTTGTTAAATGATTCCAAAGTTTGACATTACAATGTATTTTGTGTATTATTTAGAGCTCAAAATTAGGGTTTATTTGAAACTAGGGGTAACTTTATTTTAAACCCCTAAATTACCACGCAATTTGAGAAGCCTCCAAAACTTCAAAACCTCTCAATTTGGACCAATGAAATTTCAATTGCAATCAATTAGAACCCCTCCGTCAGATTTAGCCGTTTACTTCCCTATTTACCCCTAAAATGACCAAAATATCCATGATTTTTTTAAATAACTTTATTTTTTAAAAAATAATAATTTAGAATTAAGGGTAAATTTGAAATTTTATAAAAAAATTCAAGGGTATAAACGTTATTGTCTAACTTTTAACTTTAAAATCTGATAAAGATGTTCAAATTAATTGCAATTGAAAGTTCAGAGGTCTAAATTGAGAGGTTTTGAAATTTTGGGAGGATGAGTTTCTCAAATCGCGTGATAATTCAGGTATTTAAAGTGAAGTTACCCTTGAAACTATTTTCTTTCTTTTTTTTCTATATTTTTAAACATTATAAAATGTGTCTTTAAAAATTATTTTCAAGTAATTATTCAAAAAAAAAAAAATGTCATCCTTTAAGAGACCAGTAATTTGTTTTATTTTTTATTTAAAAAAAAAGGAAAATAAAAGATCTGAAAACATTTTGTTTGTTTACAAAAAATAGTTTTATGAAGACATAAGTAAACAAGCCAAATATTCTTTTCTTTTCCTTTAAAAAGGGTTTTGATTAAAGTTGGGGAAAGTGAGTGATATTCTTGTCTTTTCCTTTAAAAAGGGTTGATTACAGTTTGAGGAGAGCGAGTTGATTTTTGCACTTGAACTCAGTGACAAAATAAAGGCTTATATTAATCCGAATCTGGTAATTAACCATCCACTGTTCACTCCAATCACTATCTCAGTAGTATATTGCGGCCTGCCCAGTCAAAGCAAAGTTAATTAGCCCTAATTGAAGGTTGAATTTTGATTATGAATAAAGGCCATGATACCTCTGCACCAATAAATGCTATAAGAGGTGAATATTAGAGATAAGATTTGAATTGAAGAACTTTATTTTTATATAATGTTAAATTACTATTTATTTTAAAATATGAATGATATTTTTCACACATATTTCACATTTACTTACGTGACATATTTTAAATTATTTTTTTATATTTTTTAAGTGACTTACAAGGAAAATAACTTAAAATACATCACGTCAAGCAATGTAAAAAGTAGTATCAATTCCAAAAGTTTAAGTCGATAAAAAAATGATCTTAATAATTTAATTACTATTCTCACATGAAATGGATCCTTTATATAATGATACGGTCCATATAACCTCCTAGGTTCAGTTTGTTTTGGCGTAAAATATTTTCCGTCGAAAAATACTTTCAATAAAATGATTTTTTAGAAAGAAGAAAAAAAAAAAAAGACTTTTTATAAAATATTTGTCGACATTTGGCTTGTACGAAAAATGAACAACGGCGAAAATGGCTGGTGTGAATTCCGGCAACATCCAACAGAGGTCCGACTATTTGAGAAGGAAAGACTCAAATTCGAAAAATAATTTGCAAAATTAGAAAACAAAAAACCATTTTTCAAAAACTAAGAAAGGTTTTTTTTTTTTTTTTTGGGGTGAAACTAAAAGTACGCCAAACACAAAAAAATACAAAATATTAAAAAAAAAATTACGTGGAAACAAATAAAAGTATTTAAAGGCTTCTACACATAGTTTTCTTCTTGATCAGGTGCCGAAAGGACCAAAAAGAAAAGAGGAATAAATCTTTTTATATTCTTTAGTAAATAAGTAATGATGCATTGATGACTCTTGATTATCTAGTAATTAATGGCCAAAAGTCAGGGGGAAGGCAATTATTTCTTGGATTAAGTAATTGCCACGTGTGGCGTGACAGCCACCAAAGATAAAATAGTTGCGGGTCATCGAGTAGAGCTTTGGAAAAGAGGTAAAGGCAAAGGTCATCCATCCATGTCATGAAAAAGAAACAAAACGAATCCAATGGCCACCGAAGCTTTCCTATTCTCGTATGAGAATCTTCTAAAGCTACCCATCTCCGGTCTCCCCCCACCCCCATTTGCTGTTTTGAGAGGGTCAAAAGAGGGAAGAGGAAGTGATCAAAAGGGAGTGCGAAAAAAGAAGAAAAAAAAAAAGTTAAAAAAAGAGTAAACCCTAATGATGAATAGAGGGAAGGAAGCTTCAAACTTTGACAGTTTGTGTGAATGTGAGTGAGTGAGTGAGTTAGTGGTGCACCTTGGACTTTCATGGGTGTGGCCCAACCTCTGCACTCGGGGTAATATATGCATTTGTTCTTTTTGTGCTATATATTGATGCTTGATTTCAACATGGCAATTATCATCTATTGTCACAAGTTGAGATTCTACTTGAAATAATGCCCATTTTTCTTCTTTTTCTACCCAATAACTAAGGGAGTGGGAAGGGTGGAAGTTGGATGTGTATATAAGATTCATGGGTCTTCTTTCGGTCAACAATTGCTAGATGGAGTGCTTTTGTGAGTCCGGCTTATAATCTGTTACAATCCTTGTGTCCAGTGGCGGAGCCATTTAATGCTTTGAGGGTGCCGTGAGCTTTTTTTTAAAAAAAAAATTATGCTATTTTTTTTCCAAGTTCAACACGGTACTCCCAACAAAAAAGGGAAGAAAAAAAAATTATTCTTTCCTATTTACGCAAGTTACCATTCGGTACCTTCAAAAAAATTTTAGCGACACCTTCAATATAAATTGTTTGGCTCTGCCACTGCTTGTGTCCTACATAAACTAAGTCTAATCTTAACCATGTGTGTATAAGCTCTTTTACACCATCTTTTTGCAAGTCGATTTTCAATGGTGAATTATATCCAAAGTTTTATATCACAATCATCCTCTCCTATTCGGCTATAGTGTCACTTTCTCTCTCATTTTCCATTATGCCCGATTGAGCTCCAATGCAGCTGATTTTTTTTTTTTTCTTTTTTTTTTCAGCGAGTTAAACCGTCAACTAATTAAAACCCACATAAATAAAGCTTTCAAATAGTAGCTGTATTAGGTCTAAAAAAAAAAAAAAAAATTGATTGATGTAACAAACATACGCTAAGTTTAATTTCACTAAATTAGATTAATTATAATATTTTTTTTAAGGCTTCCAAAATCCGTATATGAACTGGCTTTATAAAATTGAATAAAATGAGTTTAAGAAGTCAAATCGATCATTTCATTATTTTTCTATTAAATTACAACAACATTTTAAACTATATATGCATTTGAGTGGCATTTTTAATATTTAAGTGCCAATTTTTCTCCCTCTAATAGGCAATTGAGACCCTTGCCACACTCTATTGATCATTAAACATACGTAAAATCTCGTCACATAAGTATTAGATAATTATAGAGACAAAACCACTAAAGGTGTCGATTAAAGGGATCAAAAGATAAGATTTGCATATCATGGTATTGAGAGGTTAAATCTGATTTTATATATTTAATTTAATTTTTATTATCCAGTCGACTGGGTTTGGAAAAACTAATCCATTCTGTTTCAATTAAAAAAAAAAAAAAAAATTGGAGAAACTATAATAAAACGTATATGATCAGACTCATTTGTCTAATAAATTTTAGACTATCCAACCACCTACCAGGTAGTCCTAAACAAATTATCTGACAATTATTGCTCAAGTTGCTAGACATCCTAATTTAAACAATAAATTGTTTGAGATTTGTATCCAAAGGAGATTGTCGTGGTCATACGCCCATTTCAAATGGCAATCGATGTCTGATGAATGATTCTCTGAGGCAGGCATGGAAGACTGAAACTTTACGGTACTGAAGTGACATGTACGTTCTGGGTGTTGAGCTGATGATGTACTAAGCCAGCTCAAGGCTAGGCTGTTGCAGAAGGGAAGCGAAAAGAAGCAGAGAAAAATGAATGGGACAAAGGGGTAGATATGCATCCAACCCCACCGCCACTAATATTATATCGATTTATTCACCAACTTATCGGATCTTAGATTCATTGATGTTGTGGGTGCTATTCATTCCCAATTAAATTACAAATTTGTGGGTCCTTTCCTTCCATCCACCACACCAGAATTTGCAGACCAATTTCTCCCTTAAATTCATTTTTATCTTCTCGCATTCATTTTTAGCTCTAATATTTGTTCTTAAAATGTGTGATTTTTCATATATTTTAATCCGTTAAACATATAGTTTTGATACTATGTTGAAATAATGATGAAGCGGGAATAATAGCGGAAGCAATATAGAAAATAAACACAAATAATTTTACGAGTGGTTTGGTGTTAAACACCTACGTCCACCACTCGAAATATCCTAAGGGTTACATTGAGTTCATTAACTTGATTTGTCTACAATATAAAAGTCCATATTTATATGATAATGTCTAAATATAAGTATCGTACATTCAACCCATAAATAAAGAATATTTTAATATTAACCTAACTATAAAATATACGAAAAAATTATATATTTTTCAAGTCCCCTTAATTTGACGAACAAAAATTCTCCTTTAATATTCTTCAAAGATGTTGAAATGCAGACAATGTACAAAAATTTCAACAAACTTTGACTTTCGTTGGCTTTTGGCCCTTCACCTCGTTTTTTTAGTGCATTATTTTCCCATGTGTTAGGCCCCCCGTTGTTGACCAAATGGAGAATTTGTCATTAGCCAAAGTCTACGCCAAAGATGCCTCCTATTCATCCTTTTCTCACTTTAATCATAATTTTCTTTAGAAAATATTATATTTAATTATTTAAATTAATGTTTGAACTCATTTTTTTATTTTTAAAATAAGTAAGTTCAAACGTTTTTCTTCAATATTCAACTAAAATGGGAGATAAATGGTGAAAGCTTAAGTTAACTTTCCTTGTTAGTTGTTAACAATAGACCACTGTAATACTAATGACGATCTTCAAAAGGTTAGTATCCAATGATAATAACATGAACTGTGTTGAATGTTTCGTTGCAATGATGCATTTATCAGTTCTGATGGAATTCCCTCATAGTGACGAAGATAATGATTAATGAGCATGCATACGCATCATTGCCTCATTGGTACAAGCCATTTCAAAGGCTTATGTTGATAGAAAAGGAGTCGGGTTTGGGATCGTAACTTTATTTTAATGCCATATTAAATTATCAGTTACTTTTAAAATTGAAGTCGATAAAAAAGTGAAACCTTAATAATTTAATTAATACTTTAATATAAAGTTTGCATTTATGTAATTTGATAATCCTGGATTACTTGATCCTAATTGAACAGTTGTTTTCGTGCCACATTGGACCCATGTAAGAGAACTATACCCTTAAAATAAATAAATAAAAATTTATCGATAAAATTTTTTGATCGGGGTGCCACAATCCCTACTCTCAATGTCAATTTTGTTTTCATACAGAAGCTTGGGTTACTTCCAAAATCTAGCCAAACCTTGAGATGGACCATCACAGTTCACAGAGGACACTAAATTCTAGCCCAGCCCATTGGCCCGATCTCCCATGGGCAAAGATTCTAAAATCCCCCCAAAAAAAAGACATCTTCTCGATGACATAACAAGAACTACAAACAAGAAAAAAACAAGAACTACAACCAATTCTTGGGTAGCTAAAAGTCCAATTCATATAAAGA
Organism: Corylus avellana; assembly: GCF_901000735.1. Taxonomy (NCBI): domain Eukaryota; kingdom Viridiplantae; phylum Streptophyta; class Magnoliopsida; order Fagales; family Betulaceae; genus Corylus; species Corylus avellana. Next base: position 3,317,793 of record NC_081551.1, on the reverse strand, counting down.
AATACCAAAAGAAATGCCCATTTGGCAATGGGCTCGCATGACGCATCTATCTGCCACTAGGCCCAGTTACGAGCCCTTCGGGGCAGAAATATGCTCTTTCGAATTCCGACCCATGGGGATAGAAAATGGAATACTATTACCGTTCTCGAGCCAAATTTTGGGCTTTACTCATTTGCGGTGTCGAAATTTTTGGGTCGGCTCAGAATCGGGTTTGTTGTTGGAATCTACATTCAACACTCGTTGTAAAATCTCTTTCATTGCACCTCCACCCGCACCGCCCCGTCTTCCCTGCTCTTCATGAATACTGAATTCCACTCCAACCTAAGCAAAATTCAAAAAATGGTTATCAATCACGAGCCGAGCCCAATCGGGAGCCCCATGTGACTTGGGTTGGCTCAGATTCGGGCAGTTTAGCCCAACCCTAGTAAGAGATCAAAATGATATACTCAAAAGTATATTCTAAGGAACAATGAATGTATACGTCGTTTTCAATAGCCTAACAAATCCTCAATCTATCAAGGTTCCACATCTTCTTATTGTGTAATATTTATATTCAATGTTAAAAGCATGAAGCAAACATTTCCAATAAGCATTGCGGTCGTAGTTGGATGTTCTGCACGCAAAAGGTCGTTGATTGGACTACTATCATATTTTAATTGCGTAAGACATAACTTGTATTGTCATCGAAAATATTGTCTTATTTTTAATAATCACGCGGCAAAAGTACACACAAATCTTGAATTAGTAAAAGCCACTTATACGATTCTAATGTAATTGGTTATAATAAAAATTATTTTTTGAATTAGTAAAAGCTTGTAAAAAAAATGTAAATGAGAAAATCTTTTATCAGGACTATCTTGGTAACACCACTTTTACAGTTTGTAATCAATAATCGACACATAAGTAAAAACATAAAAAGTGCACAAAAATAAGTTGGACCAAAATACACTAGATTTTAAGGTGATAAAATTCTTAAAGGGTTAACCTTTCAGCTCTAGGTTTTAGTTTTAAATCAAAAAAATGAGTTTTGAGGCATTAAAAACAGGTTCTAATGTATTAAAAACGGGTTTTGAGGCGGGTCACGGCAGGCAGGGTTTGTGGCGTTCACCGTCGGCCAGACCCGTGGATTTAGCTACAGTTTTTTTTTTTTTCTCTGATTTGGTATGATTGTTCTCACTTTTATTTTTTGTAATTTTCTTAAACAGATGATGTGTTACATAGTATTTGGAGGTTGCAAAATAGATATTATCAGGATGGACTTGATAGTAGGGTCTCTTATTCTAAAAGCAGTTTGTACTTCAAGTAAAAAGTAAAAGGGTGAGTCTGGCGAGACTCACGGCGTGGGTCCAGCCAGACCCGGCTACGGTTTTTTTTTTCTGCTTTGGTGTAATTGTTCTTACTTTTATATTTTATATTTTTCTTAAATTGATGATGTATCTTATAGTAATTAAATATTGCAAAAAAAAAGTGTTATCTATTAGGGGCTCTTTCTAAAAACAGTTTGTGCTGCAAGTAAAAAGTAAATGGGTCCACGCTGTCCCAACGTCCATCCCCAAACCGCCCTTGATTGACCCCTCATGGGCTCGGGCTCAGACCCCAAACCGAGCCGAATAAAAAACAAGCGTCTGCGGAACAGAATCGCAGCTAACACGTAACGCAAGCGGAAGCGGGCAGGCCGGGTGGCACATTACCGATCGTCCCCTCGGATCCGCCTTTACATTTGGTCGTCTCTGTCATTCGTTGAGAGAAAGTCGTAGACAGGGAAGGGAGAGAGGGGAGAGATGTGGGTGTTCTATCTGATCTCGCTGCCCCTGACGGTGGGCATGGTGATTTCCACGCTCAAGTACTTCGCCGGCCCGGAGGTCCCTCGCTACGTCCTCTTCACCGTTGGTTACACCTGGTTCTGCTCCCTCTCCATCATCATCCTCGTTCCTGCTGACATCTGGGCGGTACGTTCCTTCCATCGTGATTTCACGCAATTGCTGCCTGCGGAAATTCTTTTTGATTGGATGTTGTGGTTCGTTTTGTTGCGGTTCTTGTTTTCATTGACTTGTTTTGAGGGAAGTATGGTTCGTTTTTGTTATGATCTCGCTTTCTGCATTTGGTTTAGGGTTCAATGTTTTAGTTGTGTGATTAATTTTGGGGGAGCTACGCTTAGTTGGTTTGAGCTTTTCTGTAATGCATATTTCTAAAGTTTGCTTGAGTAGCTTGCAATTGTTCATGTGCATTTTCTTTCAGAAGCTTTAGGGTCCGTTTAGGAGTGTGTTTTTAAAAAAATAATATGCGTTTTTAAACCAAATTGCAATTTTAGAGTGTTTGAGATTGCGATTTTAAAAACGCAAAGTTTAAAATTGTGAAAAAATCCGTGATTTGTATAAGCTGTGCTTATTTGAAAAAGTGCGAATTTAAACCAAAATCACGATTTCGCTTAAAAAAAATATTTGGGGCAATATTTACCTATTTAGCCATGAAACTGCAATTATATGCTAATGTTATCCAAACACTCAATTGATAAAAAAATACTTCTTAACATGTTTTACCAAACGCCTATGCAATTTTAAAAAGAAGTGATTTCAAAATCGCAATTTTTAAAATCGCATTTATTGAAGTCGCACTCCCAAACAGGCCCTTAGAATATATAATCTTTAGACAATTTAACATTTCAACCAGCTATAGAAGTACTATTCCCCCTCCCCTTGGGCCAATTACTTATATAATTTTTCCCCAATTCGTTTCATATGGGCCAGTGAAAGCTCATGATTCTACAACTTGATGTGAATCTTTGTGTGACTCTATATCAACCTGCTACAGATTGGGTACTGTTGTCAGTTTACCCTAAATCATTTAATATGGGCTAGTATATACTTGTGATAGCATAACTTGATGTAAATTTTTTTGCAATCTTATATTTTGCGCGACTCTTTTGACATAATGTGGTGTCCGTATTTGTACACCTTCCTTCTTCCTCAAAAATAGGATGGTTTGTTTGTGTTTTTGGGAATGTATGCTTATTTTCCGAGTGGTTCTTGAACAGGAATCATGATGTTCTGAAGTTTCTTGCTTTGTATTGTATTTATTTATTTATTTTTTGTTTTATGCATGTTATCTGGTTTTATTAATGTTGCGGATTATTACATGTACAGACGATGCATCAGAACCAGAACGGAGGAATTTCTTTCTTTTGGACCTGGTCATATTGGAGTACGTTCTTACTTACTTGGTATGCCACACATACATACATAGACTTTCTTATATGTACTTTAATAGGTCATTATGCTGAAAATTGTGGAACTGTTTTGTAGTCTACATCGTCTATCTGGAATCATTTTTTTTTTTGATAAGTATCGTCTATTTGGAATCATATTTTAAGCTATTGGACCATTTACCTTATCATGTATCAAGACAGAAGCAAGTATATAACTAAGTATAGTTGAACTAGCCCCGTTGGGTTAATTTATATTTTTCATCTTTATAACCCAAATAATTAATTTTTTCTGAATAGCATTATTGAAATACTCATTCAATGTTTCTATATGCAATTTTCCTTTTTTGAGTGTGTGTATATATATTTCAGGAAACCACGCTTACCCCTTAACTCCTTTTGTTAGGTTTTTTCGTTAAATTAGATGGAAAAATGGATCATGTGTGTCGTGTGATACACATTACCAAAGATAATGACAATAATACCCCTTCATATAAATATTTTTTTAAAAAAAGGAGACCCACAACTGGCCGTGGTGGGTCACCACAAGACCCATGGCCAGACCCACACCACCTCCATGGCCAGTGCATTTGTGTGTGTATGTTTCTTTTAAAATCTTTTTAATCTAAGGGTATAATTGTATCTCCACACATCTCAGAGGGGGTATAATGGTGTGTTTGTGTCAAAAAAAGGTTACATGAATTGTGCGTGACCCCACCTCTGATAGGATTTAACACAAAATCCTAACGAAGCGGGTAAATGAAAGGGCATGGTAGATTGGGAGGGAACATTGGAACTTTTTGAAGTTTGGGAGAGACATTGCAAATTGGGTGGTAGTTTGAAAAAGGGTTGGGGAGGGGAGAGTGTATTTTCCCTATATTTTTTGTGCCATTACATGCACTACCAATATTTACATTGTTATCTCCTTGATGCAATCTTAAGCTCCTGAAGCACAATGTCTATCACAGCTGAAGCGGGACAATTACTGAAAAAAAACTCTCACATATGTTGAAGTGGGCCATCTTGGTTCTTTAATGTGTCCTGAGAATGATTTACTCATAAAAAAAGAAGTTGTGCAATATATGGTTATTTGCCCATTGTTACAACTTTGAATGCATAAGATGGCCTAAATCAGTTTACAGATGCTTCTAAATGCCTTTACAGCAGAGAGATTTACTTTTCCTCATATATTAAGTTATTTTATCTCTAAACAGGGCTGTGGTGCCCCTTATTCAGGGTTTTGAAGATGCTGGAGACTTCACTGTGCCAGAAAGATTGAAGACTAGCCTGCATGTTAACTTCATTTTTTATTTAGTTGTGGGATCTATCGGCCTCTTTGGACTTATTCTTGTTGGAGTTCATTTTGGGAATAACTGGTTTGTCCCTCACTCTCTTATAGCTGATTTGTCTTTTTAGTTTGGGTTATAGATTCTTTTCATATGGTCTTTTATTTGCCTTATAGGTGCCTAGAACTTATAGCAAGTCATTAATCTCGATTCTTATATTAACTTCAAATGGTTTGACATCTTTTTGAGTTGTTTATCCAAAAATATAAAAATAAAAACCGTTGTGTGACTTTGTTATGAGCCCCTGTGTCCGGAAACATTTTAGTTACAGGCATGGTGATGAGTTTTCGATTTGAAATAATTCATATTTATATATTGGAACTTCTTTTTTTTTTTTGATAAGTATATATTGGAACTTCTTTAGAAAAGAACAAAGACATTAAAGGACATAAATCCGCCGTGTGTCAAATAATGGATTTGACATAAAATGATATGTACATCGGGCAAATTCTTTAGAAAATAATACACGTAGATGGGGTACAACTCAACATATCTGTTCATGTTAGGGAGAGAGTGAGTTCTCCGTATCTGCTAGTTGGTTGGGTTTCTCCTAATGGAAGCTAAAATTATGGTAAATAAAAGATTGTTGCCATGCTTATTATCCAATACTTATAAGGAGTTGTACACCTCTAAATTGTGTGTGCCTTTGCAGAAAGAGCAGTCACTTTAATGTAATGTGGAGGTTGCATGCCACTTCAGTGATAGATGTGTTTATTTTTCCCTTTCTATTTCACAGCTTTGTGTTTCGCTTCAATTACCGTTGTGATAATTCCTCGTGGTCTCTCTTCTCATTAATATAACAGTGTATCAATTATTTTGTGATGTCTCGATTACTTATCATAATATAACAGTGTATCAATGTAGTTCGAATGAAGTAAGTAAAAATCTAAAAATGGACTTGGTAAATGATGCGAAATAATTATTATAAATGGTGATTAGATGTGGTCATGATCTAGAAAACTAGACCTAAGAATAAAGGTTTTGAAAGTAACACCTTTGCCCACACCCCTTCTCGAATAATTAAAAAGAAAAAGAAATAAAATGTGAGCATTTAGTTTGATGGTAGCCAAAAATCATTATTTAAATCAAATTTTGGTGGTAACATTTAACTATTTACCCGCTTTTTTTTTTTTTTTTTTTTTTGACATGACAAGAATGGTTTTCAACCCAGCTAGTGTGGTTAGTATTTTATATTAGAAAAAAAAATTATCGTTCAGTAGACCAGCAGTGATGTTCTCATTTCTTGCTCAATGCTCTTATTGACAGGAGTGGAGGTTTTTTGGGCTTAGCCATGGCTTGCTCGAATACTTTTGGACTTGTTACAGGTGCATTTCTTCTTGGCTTTGGCTTGAGCGAAATTCCCAAAAGCATTTGGAGGAATGCCGACTGGACTAC
>NC_081551.1:3310695-3311750 GCF_901000735.1 Corylus avellana | reverse complement strand
CCATTTGGCAATCAACTCGCATGATGCATCTATCTGCCACTAGGCCCAATTACGAGCCCTTCAGGGCAGAAATATGCTCTTTCGAATTCCAACCCATGGGGATCGAAAATGGAATACAATGCCAAATTTTGGGCTTTACTCATTTGCGGTGTCGAAATTTTTGGGTCGGCTCAGAAACGGGTTTGTCGTTAGAATCTACATTCAACACTCGTTATAAAATCTCTTTCACTGCACCGAGCACCTCCATCCACACCGCCTTGTCTTCCCCGCTCTTTGTGAATACTGAATTCCACTCCAACCTAAGCAAAATTTAAAAAATGGTTATCGATCTCGTGCCGAGCCCAATCGGGAGTCCCATGCAACTTGGGTTGGCTCAGATTCGGGCAGTTTAGCCCAACCCTAGTAAGAGATCAAAATGATATACTCAAAAGTATATTCTAAGGAACAATGAATGTATACGTCGTTTTCAATAGCCTAGCAAATCCTCAATCTATCAAAGGTTCCACATCTTCTTATTGTGTAATATTTATATTCAATGTTAAAAGCATGAAGCAAACATTTCCAATAAGCATTGCGGTCGTAGTTGGATGTTCTGCACGCAAAAGGTCGTTGATTGGACTACTATCATATTTTAATTGCGTAAGACATAACTTGTATTGTCATCGAAAATATTGTCTTATTTTTAATAATCACGCGGCAAAAGTACACACAAATCTTGAATTAGTAAAAGCCACTTATACGATTCTAATGTAATTGGTTATAATAAAAATTATTTTTTGAATTAGTAAAAGCTTGTAAAAAAAATGTAAATGAGAAAATCTTTTATCAGGACTATCTTGGTAACACCACTTTTACAGTTTGTAATCAATAATCGACACATAAGTAAAAACATAAAAAGTGCACAAAAATAAGTTGGACCAAAATACACTAGATTTTAAGGTGATAAAATTCTTAAAGGGTTAACCTTTCAGCTCTAGGTTTTAGTTTTAAATCAAAAAAATGAGTTTTGAGGCATTAAAAACAGGTTCTAATGTATTAAAAACGGGTTTTGAGGC
>NC_081551.1:3274837-3310595 GCF_901000735.1 Corylus avellana | reverse complement strand
TTAGAATATATAATCTTTAGACAATTTAACATTTCAACCAGCTATAGAAGTACTATTCCCCCTCCCCTTGGGCCAATTACTTATATAATTTTTCCCCAATTCGTTTCATATGGGCCAGTGAAAGCTCATGATTCTACAACTTGATGTGAATCTTTGTGTGACTCTATATCAACCTGCTACAGATTGGGTACTGTTGTCAGTTTACCCTAAATCATTTAATATGGGCTAGTATATACTTGTGATAGCATAACTTGATGTAAATTTTTTTGCAATCTTATATTTTGCGCGACTCTTTTGACATAATGTGGTGTCCGTATTTGTACACCTTCCTTCTTCCTCAAAAATAGGATGGTTTGTTTGTGTTTTTGGGAATGTATGCTTATTTTCCGAGTGGTTCTTGAACAGGAATCATGATGTTCTGAAGTTTCTTGCTTTGTATTGTATTTATTTATTTATTTTTTGTTTTATGCATGTTATCTGGTTTTATTAATGTTGCGGATTATTACATGTACAGACGATGCATCAGAACCAGAACGGAGGAATTTCTTTCTTTTGGACCTGGTCATATTGGAGTACGTTCTTACTTACTTGGTATGCCACACATACATACATAGACTTTCTTATATGTACTTTAATAGGTCATTATGCTGAAAATTGTGGAACTGTTTTGTAGTCTACATCGTCTATCTGGAATCATTTTTTTTTTTGATAAGTATCGTCTATTTGGAATCATATTTTAAGCTATTGGACCATTTACCTTATCATGTATCAAGACAGAAGCAAGTATATAACTAAGTATAGTTGAACTAGCCCCGTTGGGTTAATTTATATTTTTCATCTTTATAACCCAAATAATTAATTTTTTCTGAATAGCATTATTGAAATACTCATTCAATGTTTCTATATGCAATTTTCCTTTTTTGAGTGTGTGTATATATATTTCAGGAAACCACGCTTACCCCTTAACTCCTTTTGTTAGGTTTTTTCGTTAAATTAGATGGAAAAATGGATCATGTGTGTCGTGTGATACACATTACCAAAGATAATGACAATAATACCCCTTCATATAAATATTTTTTTAAAAAAAGGAGACCCACAACTGGCCGTGGTGGGTCACCACAAGACCCATGGCCAGACCCACACCACCTCCATGGCCAGTGCATTTGTGTGTGTATGTTTCTTTTAAAATCTTTTTAATCTAAGGGTATAATTGTATCTCCACACATCTCAGAGGGGGTATAATGGTGTGTTTGTGTCAAAAAAAGGTTACATGAATTGTGCGTGACCCCACCTCTGATAGGATTTAACACAAAATCCTAACGAAGCGGGTAAATGAAAGGGCATGGTAGATTGGGAGGGAACATTGGAACTTTTTGAAGTTTAGAAGGAGGACATTACCTGGGAGTGGGTGGTGGTTGAAAATGGGGAGAGTGTATTTTCCCTATATTTTTTGTGCCATTACATGCACTACCAATATTTACATTGTTATCTCCTTAATGCAATCTTAAGCTCCCGAAGCACAATGTCTATCACAGCTGAAGTGGGACAATTACTGTAAAAAACTCTCACATATGTTGAAGTGGGCCATCTTGGATCTTTAATGTGTCCTGAGAATGATTTACTCATAAAAAAAGAAGTTGTGCAATATATGGTTATTTGCCCATTGTTACAACTTTGAATGCATAAGATGGCCTAAATCAGTTTACAGATGCTTCTAAATGCCTTTACAGCAGAGAGATTTACTTTTCCTCATATATTAAGTTATTTTATCTCTAAACAGGGCTGTGGTGCCCCTTATTCAGGGTTTTGAAGATGCTGGAGACTTCACTGTGCCAGAAAGATTGAAGACTAGCCTGCATGTTAACTTCATTTTTTATTTAGTTGTGGGATCTATCGGCCTCTTTGGACTTATTCTTGTTGGAGTTAATTTTGAGAAGAACTGGTTTGTTCCTCACTCTCTTATAGCTGATTTGTCTTTTTAGTTTGGGTTATAGATTCTTTTCATATGGTCTTTTATTTGCCTTATAGGTGCCTACAACTTATAGCAAGTCATTAATCTCGATTCTTATATTAACTTCAAATGGTTTGACATCTTTTTGAGTTGTTTATCCAAAATTATAAAAATAAAAACCGTTGTGTGATTTTGTTATGAGCCCCTGTGTCCAGAAACATTTTAGTTACAGGCATGGTGATGAGTTTTTGATATGAAATAATTCATATTTATATATGGGAACTTCTTTAGAAAGGAACAAAGACATTAAAGGACATAAATCCGCCGTGTGTCAGATAATGGATTTGACATAAAATGATATGTACATCGGGCAAATTCTTTAGAAAATAATACACGTAGATGGGGTACAACTCAACATATCTGTTCATGTTAGGGAGAGAGTGAGTTCTCCGCATCTACTAGTTGGTTGGGTTTCTCCTAATGGAAGCTAAAATTATGGTAAATAAAAGATTGTTGCTATGCTTATTATCCAATACTTATAAGGAGTTGTACACCTCTAAATTGTGTGTGCCTTTGCAGAAAGAGCAGTCACTTTAATGTAATGTGGAGGTTGCATGCCACTTCAGTGATAGATGTGTTTATTTTTCCCTTTCTATTTCACAGCTTTGTGTTTCGCTTCAATTACCGTTGTGATAATTCCTCGTGGTCTCTCTTCTCATTAATATAACAGTGTATCAATTATTTTGTGATGTCTCGATTACTTATCATAATATAACAGTGTATCAATGTAGTTCGAATGAAGTAAGTAAAAATCTAAAAATGGACTTGGTAAATGATGCGAAATAATTATTATAAATGGTGATTAGATGTGGTCATGATCTAGAAAACTAGACCTAAGAATAAAGGTTTTGAAAGTAACACCTTTGCCCACACCCCTTCTCGAATAATTAAAAAGAAAAAGAAATAAAATGTGAGCATTTAGTTTGATGGTAGCCAAAAATCATTATTTAAATCAAATTTTGGTGGTAACATTTAACTATTTACCTACCTTCTTCATTTTTTTTTTTTTGACATGACAAGAATGGTTTTCAAGCAAGCTAGTGTGGTTAGTATTTTATATTAGAAAAAAAAATTATCGTTCAGTCCAGTAGTGATGTTCTCATTTCTTGCTCAACGCTCTTATTGACAGGAGTGGAGGTGTTTTGGGCTTAGCCATGGCTTGCTCGAATACTTTTGGACTTGTTACAGGTGCATTTCTTCTTGGCTTTGGCTTGAGCGAAATTCCCAAAAGCATTTGGAGGAATGCCGACTGGACTACTCGTCAAAAAGTTCTCTCTCATAAGATTGCCAAAATGGCTGTTAAACTTGATGACGCTCATAAAGAACTTTCAAATGCTATTGTAGTAAGGCTCTTTAAACCCAACACTTCTCCCCCCAAAAAAGAAGAAGTAGTAATAGCATATTTCTTCCCTTTTCTCTTGCTACGAATTCTCATATAAAATCACAGTGAAGGTGTTTTATTAATAGTTTTTGTGATCAGTTATTCTAACTACATGTATAATCCAATGTTGTGATGACATCTATTTTATAATTTTCAATACATGTTGTATCTACACTCAGTTTATCTTGAATCTGTAGACAAAGCGGATCTTGCAGCTTGTATATGATTTCATAGGCTTTGATTAGTATACCTTGGGTTGGCAATAACCATATTTTATGATTCCAACCCATTTTTGAAGTAGAACCATCTTATGAAACTCTCCTAATCAGAGTTTGTATTAAGTTTCAAAACTGTGGGCAATATGTGTTTATCCTTTATTGCTAAGTTAACAATAAGTTGAAGTAAAATTAGGAGACATATAGACTGGTGTGCAAAGTTTTGTTCTTTCATTCTTGAAAGACTTCTTGTCCCTTGATTGTTGTATTGTGATGTTTCCTCCTTTACTTTACTAAGAGATTTTGTTCTACCAACATTTATTGCATGGAATGTGGTCATCTTTCCAAACATCTTGCATATTAGGATGACAATCAGAACTGTTCTGTAGTAATCATACCACCTCATCTTTTCCAAAGGTGAAAAAGACACCTGTATTTTGTTTTTGCTCTGCCAAGGATGGAAAATGTAGTTCATGGCACTGAGCTTGATTGTTTTTATCCAACTGAATTAATAAAAGAATTTTTAGTTCTATTTTTCATCATTTTATTTTTTAAAATTTATGGTTTGCTTTGATAGGTTGCTCAAGCCACATCCAATCAGATGTCAAAGCGGGATCCTTTGAGGCCCTACATGGACGTTATTGACAATATGTTAACTCAAATGGTATCCTTGTTTTTTCTTGGATTTGTTGTCGTTGCACCCACCCATCCTCCCTCCCCCGTGCACGCCACGAGATACCCATATTTGAACCTCCACTAGGATCAACAATGTTTTCTTTGTAATATTTTGTGTCATATATTTCAATTTCCCAGTTTAAGGAAGATCCATCATTCAAACCACAAGGTGGACGGTTAGGGGAAAATGACATGGACTATGATACAGATGAGAAATCAATGGCAACACTTAGACGTCATCTTCGACGAGCTCGAGAGGAGTATTACCGCTATAGAAGGTAAACTGATTGATTAGCTGAATTTTATATATACTTTACCTGCCTTTATCCTAACCTTGTCATCTTCTTCTTCTTCTTCCCTTTTTTTTTTTTTTTTTTTTTAATTTTTTAATTTTTTTTTAATTTTTTAATTTATTTTTTTTATCTTTGTAGATTGATTTTCATCGTCCCAACACCTATTTATCAAAAAAGAATTTTTTTTCCCAAGATCGAGACATCACCTTTTACTCTATAAGAACTTTAAGGCAGCATTTTTGAATCTGATCTTAATTCTTTTATTTCTAATTTCTATTATAAAAGGTGGTCCTCTTTGGACACTTCTGAATGTTCTTTTACATCCAGTAGGCATTCTCTAATGAATATACTTGTAAAAAACAACCGTCCTCATGGTTCAAGCAATATTCTGTGCCCGCATGTTTTTGGAAGAGTGCATGATAATTGTCCTTTGGCCATGTCTATACTTCAGTCGTTAGCCTCTACTGCATCTAATTTACTGTTTAATTTGCAGTGAGTACATGGCCTACATCATGAACGCCCTTGAACTGGAGGATACTGTCAAAAATTACGAACGTCGTGCTGCGACAGGATGGTTTGTTCCTGATTACTCTTTACATTCTGTTCCAATATATGTTCCAGGTTGTTTGATCATGGCCATAAAAGTTTATATTCTTTATTTCAGGAAGTATGTTTCAACCCTTAGACCTGCTAAAGCTGGCAAAATAGGGTCCCTCATTGATAACATCGGTAAACATCATTTATATCAATTAGTTTGTTTCGTTGAATTTTATGGACCTGTATGAACTCCAGTTGGTTGGTTTACTTTTTTTGTGTGCATTGTTTAATGGGGGACCTGGCTATTTAGTTTATAAATCCTCTCTTCTCCTAAAGGGAGATAATGATATGAAAACAATGCTCTACGTTCTGCTCTAGTTTGCTGCTTTTTAAGCAAGGATTGACTTTGTTGAAAGCACTTCACAGACTTGTGCTGCATATGTATGCTTGCCTGCGTGTGTGTGGATATATATTCTTTTTTATCATCTTGATGTCATCTCATTGCGTGCTTTTTTTGGAGGCATATTTGGCCTTGTTGAGTTGAGCTGAATAATTTTTCTTATTTCATTTATCATTTCTGTCATATTTTGAATATATGAGTTTGGACCAATTTAAGATTTAGTTAGTAGCTTATAGGTGTTGAATTGTAGTCTTTACAATAATGGTGATTTTTTTATGCAGAATTTTTTTGGCGGTGCATTCTGAGAAAGCAACTTGAGAAACTCTTGGCTATTGTACTTGGTATCATGTCAGTTGCGATTCTTTTAGCAGAGGCAACTTTACTGCCTAGTGGAGTTGATCTCTCTCTTTTCTCGATCCTTATAAATTCTGTTAGAAAGCAAGAAGCACTTGTGCAGGTAGATTATAATGTATTAACAGATAAATTTTTGTAAATATCTGGACATATTGCGTTCGGTATGTATTGGTGAATGGTTTTTTCTGAAATGAATATCTCTAGCCCTGATTTCATCATGGAACCCCAGTGGTCAAATTGTATTAAAAATGCCAATTGAAGTTACCTATATGTGTCGAGCATCTCTGTATAAGCCTACATATATGTGGACTATTGGACACTCATATTTTTAGGCTTAATATGTTGGCTTATATGTTCAATGGAAGCACTTGCTTGCTGTTTTTTGTTAAATGTTTATTACCAGAAAAAGAATGACTATAAATGCAAATCACACTCAAAATGAATAACATACATTGAGAAATTACTAATGATTTGCATGTGATGCATTCCCTTGCCTCCATTTCATGCATGGACTATGGAGTATTCTTTAAACTATTATGAGTCATAATTGATATTAGATATTTAGAGATGTTTTTGAAGTCAAAAAGATGGGTTTCATGCTTTATTTCATTATTATGACATTGGAATGATTATACTTCTGCTTGCCAACTATTTTACATTTATTCTTTAGAGATGTTCTTTCATTTAGTACTACCAAAACATATTCCCTTACACTCAGTCTGCCCCTTCTATTTTCTGCTCAAATTCAGTTACTTTCTTATTAAAGAAAGTACTACTGAGAAATGCTAGTGCATGGCTCACATCTAATTGCTTTCGGTTCATTTATTTATTCTATATCCTCCTTTTGTTATTGTCTTTTACTATTGATGTTAATTTATGACAACGCAAAGCTCTTGCTAATTTGTTCTGTACTGGACTTTTGTGCTGGATATGTAAATTGAGTACTATGCCTTTTGCTTGTTCATTGTTTTATCTCATGCTATTGTTTTGTGCATTATGTGATAGATATGTGTGACATGCCTCTTACTTTTCTCCCCTACTTTGCTGGTGGTGGTTATTTGTTGGTTGTTTTGTCATTGGGTCTTGACTCAAGTGGTCAAGTGCTGGGATAGCTTTTAGGTTCAAATCTTATCAATAGAGAGAAACTATGGATTGATTGCTCCCATTTTTCCCCAGGTCTTCGCCTTTGTTCCTCTGATGTACATGTGCATCTGCACATATTATTCTTTGTTCAAGGTTGGAATGTTTATGTTTTACTCATTAACACCAAGGCAAACAAGCCCGGTTAACTTGCTCATGATATGCTCGTAAGTTTTGCGTCATCTCTCTATTGTCACAAATTGAACCATGCTTAATTCACCTTTTGTTAAAATGTACTTATATGCCATTTCAATGTATCTTCCAGGATGGTTGCTCGGTATGCTCCTCCAATTTCGTACAACTTTCTCAATCTCATTCGTCTTGGTGAGCAAGAAGAAACTATATTTGAAAAGGTAATTCTCTCTTATCACTTCGTTGTCAGTTTTTTTAAAATGTATGTCTAGCCTAGCAGAAAGGGAAATATATATATATATATATATATATATATATATATATATATATGCTGTCCCCCCCGACCAAAAGACATAAGTATTCCCGGTAGGTTAATATAGGATTTTCAAGAAACTTGTTTTTCATTTTACACAAATCGTTTTACCTTTTCTGCTTCTTTATCTGATTGAGTTGTAATGTTTTTTGTGAGAAAGCATGTAAACTGCTCAGTTTTGTTTATAAACATGTCCTTTCTTTGTTGATGGGATCATACTTCTTAGTAAATTGACATATTGATCAATGTATATAAAAAGGCAAAATGAAAGTTCATCCTAGAAGTTTGATGTGAGGCATTGGTTTTGACCTTGACAATAATTTTGCCAAAAGAACCATTCTATTTCTAGTTTGCAGTAGCAGGGAATTCCCAGGGTAGCCAGTAGCCAATTTAGACGCCTTGGAGTTTTTTGTACTAAATTATGGAAAAGTTGTGGGTACTCATGCCAATTACCTTTGGGTCAAATGACAGTTGCACCCCAGTACGCGGGGGTTTGATTCTGGTGGAGCGTGTGAGTTATTACCATTTAAAAAAAAGGTTATAGATAGTTTTGGGTTTCTCTGGGCAATGTTCTGTATATGTCATATAAAAGTTCTGCAAAGCAGTGTTTATTTAAGAATGGGTTCCCTCGTGTGTTCAAGTTCATGGTAAAAGTTCTTTTGGTTTCTCATGAATCTTCAGAGCACTTCCTGTTTGATGTAAGACAGTTTGTCATTGATTTCCTTCATCCAATTCAAACTTTGTCATTGAGTTCTTTCATCCAATTCAAATCATATTTTATGTAGCTCAAAGTCTTATTTAGTTTATTGTTATGTTCGTTTCCTATTTTTGTTATTTGCTTGTAATCTTTGACTTTTAAGTCTTTAGGGTGCTGGACCATCAGACTACTAACCGTTTGAGGTTCTGCATGAGTAATTCTTCCCCTCTTTCCCTTGTCTAATAATTGACTAGTTTCTCTTGGTGTATTATGGAATTCTGACGGCAGCGAATGGGGGGGAAAATCAATCAAATTGTCCCTTTCTTTGGAGATGAGTTTAACAGAATCTATCCCCTTATCATGGTTATATACACCCTCTTGGTTGCCAGCAATTTCTTTGACCGTGTGATTAGTTTTTTCGGGAGCTTGAAAAGGTTTAGATTTCAGACTGAGGCAGATGATATGGATGGATTTGATCCATCAGGGGTAATTATCCTACAAAAAGGTAAACATGCTATGACTTATCAATATGGATGTGGACTATTTGAATGCCTATATGTAAAACCATTTTGATATATTTATATGCATGTACCATAGTAACTTGACCTCTTTTTCTCAGAACGTTCTTGGCTTGAACAAGGGCGCAAAATTGGTGAACATGTTATTCCATTGGCGAGGAATTTCAATAATACTGATGTTGAGTCTGGCAGCAATGGCACGGTATGTAAAAACATCTTATAGGATGAAAGTTTTCTTTTTCCTCATTATTTTAAAATATGTTTGCCTGTTTGTGCGTCACTTGGAATATCTTTAGTGTACAAAATCATTGGATGTTATTTTTGCTAAACTAGAGGTTCCTAATTTTCCTTTTTTTTTACAAAAAAAAGAAATAAAATAAAAAAATAAAATGTGTGGTTTTATTTGGTTCTTCCATGCAATCATTTATGCTTGGAGAAATTCTTTTTAAAAAATTATGCCGTAATTTATTGTATAGTGATTTTCTTTTCTTCATCTAAAATGATTATTTGGGTTGTAGTACCTTTTCTTACTTGAAAGCAAAATGTTACAGGAGAGAACTGCTGTTGAAATGAAGATGACAACTGGTTTAGTCAATGATGGAATACGTGCAAGTCCTTCAAAATCTTTGAACGAAGAGGCTCGTAGATATAGCTCTAGCAAAGAAGTCATTAGCAACAAGTATACTGCTTTCAGAGAACAGAGCAGACAAAAAGCATTATCCGACATGGAGCCAGCAGGGAAGAATATCGCCTCGGCTAAGGTCTCCTTGCTTGATGCCGGCAACGCGCGCTCTGGTAACACTACAGGTGGGCCTTCTGCCGGTTTGGCATCAACTTGGGCAAACGTGAAGACAGGTTTTCAAAGTTTCAAGGCAAACGTTGGGGCCAAAAAATTTCTTCCCTTGCGCCAAATTCAGGAAACTAAACTTGTCTCTCGCGATTCCTCATCTGAGTCTCTTGATGAGATTTTTCAGAGATTGAAACGGCCATCCGCTGACAATAGGGGTTCTAGTGATGAGGATGAAGATGAGACTGAAATCAATAATTCAGGCGCCACTAGATAATGTCCATATCTGTTGAGGAAATGAATACATTACTGTTATAGAATGGGATTATATGTGCCTAGAAGTTGTACAGGTCCTGGGTACTGCTGATTCCACTGTGCTTACAATTTTCTTTGCTGTTGGATCCTCCAATATTAACAGAAGCCTGGGAGGATGGACTGCTATACTGAAAACTAGAATACATGTCATCTGCATCTAATTGGAGGAATCGGAGATAGTAAGTACGATAATGTTTTAAGAAAGGAAAATTTTATACAGGTGGAAATTTTGTAATTTGAATTTTTTTTGTAAAACAGCTTGTGCATTTGCCTCCCCTGCTGAGGGAATATTGGACTTGTAACATTTGAACTTCCTCAAGTTGAACATAATTTTGGTGATACATATATGGGAAGAAAAAATAATGCTACATTGGTCGATGAGGTACGCCTTTTTATTAATTTACGTGACACTTAGGCAGTGTTTGCTAATGGCCCTGGGCTGGTACTGTAGCATTTTTTTAGAAATACGTGTTTGATTGATTTTAGTGAAAATGTTTTGTGGGAAAAAAATAAAAAAATAAATTTTATATAGAAAAATGCAAAAAATTTATTTTGTAGTGATTTTTTTTATTTGAATAATAATAAAAAATAATAATTGATGTGGTATAAAAAGTAGAGATGTTTAGATTAATTTTGAGGTGAAATTTTTTTCTTTTTTGGATTGAGGGGGGACCTAGTACGGTACTAGCTCACGCGCAAACAATGCCTAAATTTGCCACACCTAAAAAACCTAAATCGTTTGTGTTCACCAAATGCAATGAATCGCAAGAGCCAAGAGGTTATAACTTATAAGTCCACTTAGAATTTTGATTTTGATTTTTTTTTTTCCGACTTCAATTTAGCTCTCTCTCTCTCTCTCCCGTCTTGACCTCTCTCTTCTACAATATGAACACAGCTGGTAGCAACACAGACGCGGTGGCGGCGAGCACGTGCATGTGTGTGACTCAACGTGGTCAAAGGTTGGGGAGGTGTGGAAATTATGTAAAAGATGGACACGTGCGTGTGACTGAACGCAATAAAATGGGGCAGGTTGGGCTGTAGACCTAACTCTCACTGCTGATTGAGACAAAGGATACCCATCCAATCAGATCAGTTGCGTATACAACCACATAGTACAAGAAAAAAATCAAAAACAAATGTTGCACGACCAAACACGCCTTATCCAAGTCAAAATTTGAGTTCCCATTATAATCTGCAGGTGTTTACGTGGAAGCTAAATTAAAATACTCAGCGTCAACATTCCACTAAGTAGAATAAACTTACGCCAGAAGGCATTTAGAACAAAAATGAAAAATTAGAACAAAAACCAAAAAAAAAAAAACAGAGTAGTTTCTCTTGATTCAAACTGTAATCAAATTCAGCCTTCACAAGGGATTAACATGTTTTATATATACACGATCAGCTTGTTTTTGTCGGCCGGAAAAAATCCCATTACTCGAACCTCATGCTTGCACTCCTTCCATGCATCAAAACATCTTTATTGTTTCTCTTCCCTGTAGACCAAAGCAGCTTTGACCAAAACCCTCCTTTCTTCTTCCCACAACCCGCAACCTCCTCCTTCCTCGTAATAAAAGCAATTGATCTGCTCTTCTTCAGCCCATTACCAACTTTTAGCGTAAAAGAAATCGAACCCATCATTTCCGAAGCCCGGCGATGGTGCCGGCGGTAAATCGGAGACACATAGGTGGAAGAGGAATTAACAGCAGAGTAAGGAGGAGAAGAAGAACAAGAGTAGCCACCGCCACCGCCGATTGTGTTCCTGTATGAAGAAGACTGGAGCTGCGACAATCTCTCCCTTAGACAAGACGAACAAACCCCCGGCAGTTGCATCTCGTTTCCATGCTTCTTGCAACCGTGCTGTGACTCAGACCGACCCATATTCTTGATTCTTCGATCGAACTCTTCAATCTGATAGATTTTGACGATTCTTGGGAGATTAATTGCTTCCTTAGCTATTCACCTTTTTATTTGCCTTTCCCAATGGCTGCAATGCATGAATATAAATATCATGGGATGAGACAAGGCGACACACAAATACGTGTTTTCCACGAAGGTTCCTGTCCATCAGTCCATGTATATAAATAATTCTACCGTCACACGCTGTGTTATATAGCCTATCACAGCTTATTTAATTCTCAAGACTCACGTCATAAGCAAACAAGAAGACAAATGTAACTAGTCACAATTTTATATTTATTTATTTTTAAAATAACAAATTGGGTTTCATGGAGACATTTTCTTACCCTATTTTATTAAACTGACATATATATATATATATATGAGAATAAGATGCTTTATTAAAGATGCACTAAAAATTTAAAATGATTGTAAAATGCATATATATTTTAAACATATGTCAATTTAATGAATTAATTTTTTTAAAAAAATTTCTTTAATTGCATATGATAATACCATAAATGAGTCAAAGACCCAAAGGCTTGAGCCCAGTGAACACCCCAAAGGCCTACTCATTAGAAATGTTAAAAAGTTAAAAAGAGCTTTTATAATCACAAGCTAATAGCTAGGTGGCAGTTAAACTAAGAGTTTAGAGTATCTTTAGCAATGATAGTCATTTTAATTAGTTCCTTAAAATAGGACTTTTTTATATTTTAGCTACTAATTTTTTACTACAATATCCAACATAAATATCTATTCAACTCTCTACTTTCTTTAAATAGAAAAATGATTCACGTTAATATTTGTTTTCATATATATATATATATATATATATATATTTCATCTCATCTTGTAAATTAACTATTAGATTTATGTACTTATATGGACCCTACACAAATTCAATAATGAATCACATAAATCTAATAAATAATTTATTAAATTTGCAGGATGATATAAGAAAAAAAAAATATATATATATATATATATATATAAAACATTGATGTGAATCATTTATCATTTAAATAATATTTTTATTGTTTTTTATCCTTACTTTAAGAGAAAGGGAGAGAGAAAAAAAAAAAAAAAAAACTTATAAAGTGTTACAGTAAGCTTTTCAAATATAAAAGTTTACTGTAACAAATTTTAGCAAAACTTTTATTTTAAAATGTTTGATGAAGGAAAACAAAAAAGAGTAATGCTAGGGACAATTTTTTTATCCTCCTAAAGACTTTCAAAATCACCATTAGATCCAAATTCAAGTATGTTTCATCTAAAATTTAATGGCAATTTTAAAAGTCACATCAACTTTAGGAAGATAAAAAGATGATCACTAATATTACTAAAAAAAAAAAGAGCCAATAATAATTATATTTAACTATAAATAGTTATTAAGAGCACTTGTTAGAGATGCTCTAAGATAAATGAGGCCCCAAATAAGATTAAAAAAAAAAATCATTATCTCTCAAAAATCTCTCTATTTTATTTTCTATGTACAAATATTTGACTTATTCAACCATTAGAGGCTCCCCATTGGCCAGAAATCATCGCCAATTCCGTGATTTATTGTTTTGCTGATGGCGCGTCAATTAGTCAAGAAGTTCGAAAGTAAGCATTTGCGCCTCACCCCTACACGTGACACTATATTTTCTTTCTAAATCTAAGAATGCGAGCGGAGCCGTGTGCGTAAAACGTCACAGCCCCGTGTGGTTCAACCCCCCCGTTTTGACTTGCTTTTCGAAAGTTGAATTGTCGGCTCAATGGACGGCCAGGATGAAAATACAAGTGCCGATTGCCGAAAATCCCGGACCCACTTTAATGGGGGCGGCGGTGTACGTGGGGAGGAACATTGATGGTCTCCACCCACGTAGACGTAGGATAGGAAAAGTATTACTATGTAGGTAAAGGTCGACGTTCGTGCATTCTTGGAGAGCGACACTAGGGTACATTTAGGTATTATTTTAAAGTTGTTCACACGTGGGTTGTCTATCAAATGGACGACCAGGATCACCGGAAAACGATGAAAGAACTGTTCAGAGAAGTTAAAGCCATGTATGTTTGATGATCGTTGATTGTTCACCGACAACATTGTTAAACGTGGGAAAAAATATTGTACTGGTAATAATAGTCTTTGGATTTCAGCATGTCAGGAAGATGGTTCGGTAATTAAAGAAATAAATCAAATATTAGGTGAAAAAATATATGGTGGTTGACTTGATATGATTGGTAAACAGCAGAGATGTCAGATATGCTTTGTTTAATTGATGATTAATAAAGTTTAAACTTTCTCAAAATAGAACACTTTGTCTAACATTGAACAATAGATTGACCCAACCAACATCTTTGCATATAAAATTTGCAATTACTTGATTGAATGAGTCAATATTTATCAATTCAAATTTAATGTAAAGTCCGCTTTTATTGTATCTAAATGTAATATTCTAAATGTTGCACATTACGATTTGCTTCGACAAAGAGGGTAAGTGTGCCCAGCTTTCATGGTACTCGGAGTTTGATCCCTCGTAGAGTGAGAAAGATAATTGGAAGGTTTTTTATTTTTAATTGTGCATTGTTAAGGTATACTAACTTTTATTATAAGTCTAATAGTTGATTAATTTATTGAATTTGTAAGAGAATATGAAAAAAAAATAGTAAATTATTGATACTAATCATTTCTTTTTATAAAATAACGTGGTAGTCCACATGACACGCCACGTTACTCACTAAACATGTCAAATTTTCGTTACTTAATGTTTTGGGGAAACTTCACTGAAGACCCCGAACTTTTACCCATTTTGAAATACACCTCTTAAACTTCAAAATCTATCAATTTAGTCCCCTGAACTTTCAATTGCTCTCAATTTGGACCCCTCTGTCAAATTTTAAACATTACATGACGTTTATACTCCTGACTTTTGTATAAAATTCCAACTTCCAAAACGTTTTTTTATTTAAAAAAAAAAAACAAAAATTAGAGAAATTTTAATCTTTTTTTTTTTTTTTTTTTTTGTATTTTTAACAGCTAAAATTAAGGGAGAGGTTCAAAGTGAGAGCAATTGAAAGCTTATGGGGCTAAATTGACAGATTTTGAAGTTTAGAAAAAGTATTTCAAAATGGGTAGAAGTTTGGAGGTCTTCAGTGAAGTTTTCCCAAATGTTTTTCTTCCATGTTGTGACTATTTGCTTAAATCTCTCCTATTCAATTTTTTTTTTTTTTTTTTTTTTGAAGAATTTGTCCATATCTTCCATTTTCTACGTACCATTTTGAAAAGCAAAGAACCAACAAAATTCTTTGGTATCGCAATCATCGCCATTTCCCACTCCCAGATAATGTAGATGGACATTATGTGAATAAACCACCGACTAATGATCATTAAAGATATAAATGACGTCATTTCTTCTTCTTTCTTTCTTCCATAAGATGAACAGAATGATGTCATTTCGTTTACATTATTACTTTCACTGTGTGTTTCATATGTATACTCGTGTCGTTTTCAATCATATATACAATGAAGATCAAGATTTGCTTTGACACTCTTATCCTTTTGTTGAGCTGCTATATACGGTAGTTGATTTTGGACCAGAATTCCAGATGGAAGTGTGACACAAGATTTTAAAGAGCAAACCTGTAAAGTAGGTGGCTTACTTAACAATGACGTGTCACCTGCCCAACTCTGCTTCAGCAGACCAATTAAGTCTTAATAGAATTGTTAAAAGGATAATTTATTAATAATAAATAGAAGGAAAATGACAAATAAATTGACAGCTTCGGGCATTTATTATCCAATAGTAGAATGTTAAGTGTTCTCGATGGTTTCTTAGTATTTTTTTGGTCATAATAAGTAGATATTATTTTTTAAAAATTAAGTGAGAAATAAAGAATTTTTTTTTTTTTTTTTTTTTTTTAAATAATTATATCCACATAGAATCAAGAGAATACCAAGAGAACACATAGTATTTTCTTTCTAATAAGAGTAGGATTATGGGAGGGAAGGTTGTAAAGCACCATGAAGAATCTTTATCTACAGACAAATTAGGATCTTTTTGATTTCCTTAAAAATGAAAGTCTGCTCTAAAATGCTGCAGATAAGCTTTGTGCAGATCACAAACATATATTTTTCCTACTATATTTATAGCAAAACAAATTAAATTACAAGATTTCACAAAGTTACAACCCTTCTATATATCCTCATCTAAGTTCATTTACAAGTTGACATTGTGTAATTATGACTCATCAAGTAAAAAGGGGAAAAAAAAATGGAAGAAAAGAAACAAACAGAAGCCTCATCTGATCCTCTTGCAAGGAGAAGCTACAATTGCCTCATCTTCTCGCATCCGCTTCAAATTATTACTCATGTAACTGCATGTGAATTGGGAGCATGCCAGGGTGTTGTGGTGGTGATTTCCTTGTCCACTAATTCCTGCAATATGGCAAACGGGATCGTTTACAATTTGATTTGCATGGTAAACAAAATCGAAAACTATTATTTTGATATGGGGAAGGGAGTAATTGCTAGCACATTTGAAAAGGCATCTCTCTCATTAAATGTTTGATCGGGTTAGATAATACAATACACGACAAGGGTCCTCTCAATTTCATTTGAAATTTAAATCATATCCATTTCATGGTCAAGATTTAAAGTTGGTGTATCTAACGATATATATGATGTCATATTATTTAAATTTTTTTAAAGACGTGCCAACATTGATATCATGTACACCATTAGATCTATCAACTTTAAATCCTAACTATGAAATTGAGAAAATCATGTTCCTACAAAGACAGGCCATTTAGCTACACTGTAGCAGCTCAAGTATGAGAAATTCCCGCAGAAGGAGAAAAAGACGAGGGTGGAACAAAAAGCTAGAATCAAATTATGCAAAAGCGAGACTCATGTTGGAAGCCACTGAGACAGAAATGAGAGATAATGCTTCCATCTCAGCACAAATATTTAAACCAAATCCAACAGAGACCACCTGGTTTCCATGTCCTGTGGAGAATAGGAGAACTACTGCACATGTTTGATGACTACAAGCAAGACTAACAAAGGTTACAAAGCCGCAAAACTCACATGTCTAGTTAATGTACCTGAGTCGGTTTCATTTATCTTTAACTTCTTGAGTAGGCTTACATCTTCCAGCAATTGCTTTCTCTTGAGGCTGCTGAGGCCATGAAGATCTTCTCCTATTGAAAAACCCAACCACAGGTTAGTCACAGTGAATGACCTGTTCACAAGGTGAAATTTTTTGCTGAAAGTATATTTTCTCAGCCCCAAATGATATGTAATATTTTCCATATCAAGTAGATTCCAAATTGACACATGGCTTGAAGACGCAACTAATTTTACCCCTAATTACAACAACGGGTTAAAGCAGCTGCCAAATTCTTATTTTCGTTTTCTTTATGTATATCATTCTTTGTTGCATATGACAGATATTTTTTCAATAACAAATTTTGTTAGGAAGCCTATTTTAGACATTAAAAAGAAGACCATGATAAGATAGCAGCTTAAGGAATTCTAATTTTCCAGAAATTATCACCACAAAGTCCAAACTTTACCTGAGTTTCCTTCCTTCAACTTTTTATTCTTCACCAAGTTGACATCTTCAGGTTGTCGCCTTCTACTACCACGATCAACTTCATCTTCCGCTACACAGCAACTTCCATCAACAGCATCTCGAGGGTCACGGGCCCCTGGAAAATCACAGCCGAATCTTACTTAAAGAAATAAGTGATCAAACACCATGTACAACTATCCAATTTTTGGATAAATCCTGAAGCCATTTGTAGCTCAATCCTTCTTGCAGATAGGTTAAAAACAATAGATTACAAAATTAATATAACAAACAACTCAATCCCTCTTGAAATGTCACCATGATCAAAGTCCAATTTGAATGCAACGTATAAGACTCATAGAAGAAAATAGCACATTACAGGAGCAACAACATTTTAATTTTCTAGTCATATTCTGAGCACTTGGAAACCAAAGGCACATACTCTTCTTGATCCCAATTAAATATAAAATAAAAAAAGATGATAGAACTAGTAGAGTTGATACTGATGCACCAATATGATTCTGAATTGTTATGTCGGAATGCCAATGACAGATTAGAAATTCATCTGAGTGACATGAGATAAGTAAGGTATGCAGAGACAGCTAATATACTACTGAAAGTGAAAATTATAGGAAAAATAATCAGGTTATCCTTCTCTCTTTCCCTTATTTTCCTTTTCTTTTTTAATTTGGGGGTTGGGATATTGGGAGGGGTGTCAATAGATAGTGCAGCAGGGCATATTTTGATTTTAAAATTCTATTCATTTTAAAATTCGATGCACATCTTTTTAACCAAATTAATATACATGCTAGAACACCACTTTTAGCCCAAAAGCTTAAGCTAATGGGCTTGGGTCCACTTAGCTATAACCATTCACTCCTTTTATATTTAACCGATGTGGGACACAAACCTTGCAATTGTATACACAATATAAACAATTTCAATTAACTACAATGGCAGTGAGATAAAACATCAGCTAAACCCCCTCCTCTTTTCCTACAGTTTCTTGGAAGCCAAGCAGAGCATGGCACCACCTTAGTTCATCCGAAGAAACGAATAAACAAACAATTTCAATCAAATACAAGTCAGAATTAAAGTATCAACTAACCCCAACCCAAATTATAATGGCAATATTGAAGTGGAAGAAAGAAAGAAAGAAAGAAAAAAAGAAATCAACTTTTCAAATTAAAACAAGTACCAGAGGTTTCTTTTCCTTTTCCACATTTTCCTTTTCCACCTATTACTTTATTTCTAACAAAAATTAGAAAATAAAAGAAAAAAAATAACCAACCTTTCAATATCAACCATGCCAGTCTAGTGCAAAAAGAAAGAAAAAGCTCATAAATTCTAATTTTATTTCATCTTCCCACGTTTTCTCATAAACCAAGCGAAGCATGAGACAAAGAACCCAAGAATGAAATAAGACAACTTACGCTTAGTACCAACTTTGATGAGCTTCCCATCAACGACAAGCGCGTCTTGGTCGTCTTTTCCGGTGGATAAGCCTCTGGCAGAGAAGAAAGAGAGAAGGGCGTTCCAGGTGACTGAGGAGGCGATGAGATCAACCCCTCTGCTTATAAAGTGACCGTTGAGCTTCAAAGTTGCTGGGTCTACCCCAAAAGTCAGGGCTATGGAACCAAGGTCCAGCCTCTGGTTGTCCCGCGCCACGAACGGGACCGTTTTTGATACTGAAGGGCAGAAGAGCTTTACGATTCTTGACTTCATCACTACCGCTCTCTCTCTCTCTCTCTCTCTCTCTGTGTCTGTGAGTTGCGAAGTTGTTTCTAGTGGGTGTGGGACTCTGCTTTCCAACGGTTTCTCGAAGTGTCTCAAGCAAATTATAATTGCTATTGTTTATATTAGTGGAACGGTAGAGGAGTCTGCAATCCTTCTGCCCGTTAAAAAATGAAGATTTAAAACACAGGTAACATATCTCTAATAATTTTGTAAAATTTATAAATTTATCTTTAATTTAAAAATTAAGAATTAAAACAGCACCAACAAAAAAAAAAAAAAAAAACAAGGGGGGCAGACCCACTATTTGGCTGTGGGTCTTAATTAAAAAAAATATTATTTTTCTTAAAAAAGTAAAACAACATAATATAAAAAAATTACAAGCAAGGGACATATCTTTGTTATTATTATAAGAGTAATACTAGAAATTATATTTTTATTTTATAATTATTGCATGAGGTTGATGTGGTAAGTCCCAATCAATCATAAAACACCTCTTGTTAAAAGAAAAAAAAAATCTAAGAGTTAGTTTAGAATGCCGTAGTACTAGTATGTCTATATAATAAAATTATCGTTTTGTTTTTCACCTTTTGTCTGACAACATTTTTAAAGTTAAAATTTTACTCTCAAATAAAAAATTATAAAAATAGAAGAAAAAAAAAATTGGCTCAAACAAGGATCCTTTCAATTTCAAATAAAATTGATGATATCAATTTTATGGTTGTGATTTAAAGTTGATACTTTCAATGGTGTGCATGATTCAACATTATTATTATTATTATTATTATTATTTTTAAATGTTAATATTAACTTCATATATACCGTTAGATACATCAATTTTAAATCATGACCATAAAATAAATACTATACATTTAATTTAAAATAGAGAGAATCCTTTTCTTGTCTTATCTAAGGAAGTAGTTGAATTGGTGATATCATAAATAAGCAAAGGGTTCAAGGTTGGACACCTAAAGGTGTACTCATTAGACAATCAAGGGCCTATAGGGTGGCAATTAAACAAGGAGTCCATTATAAAAAGAAGGAGATCATCCCAAAAAAGATGTAAGTAATTGTTTCCAAAATCTCTATATTCGATGTTTTCTAAATGAATATTCTATATATTGACTTAACTATTGGAGGCTCTTTGTCAGCTTTCGGCCGGTGCCAATCTAGTGGCAATTTTCTTATCTTGCATGTGGCCGTTGAGTAGTCCAACCATGCAAAATCCGCTTTTGCATAACCTAATTACCTTTGAACTCATTTGAACTAAATTCATCTATATATGTCTCCAAATATTTAGTTCTACTATTCATGAATGGGGTGCAATTTGCTTAAAATATGCTAAAAATAATGATACCAATACACTAATATTAGAATTTCTTCTCACACACTCTACTCAATTCATCTTAAAATTTGATTTACCAAAATGTATTTTTTTAAGACTCCTGTCCAAAATTTCATATGATTTAATTAACAATTTTCGATTGCATATAATAAGAACATGATAGTCATATAAAAAAGTAACATTCATCTCACGTGTGCAAATTGTTTTTTATTAGAAGCCCATTAGATATATGGACTACACAAAATTGAAGATAAATTTTTATTTATTTATTTAATTATTTTCAAATCCTTCTAATGTTAATAGTATTCGATCCCAAGTTCTTCTGTGATAACAAAATATTTTAATAATTAAACCAGTTAGTGGACACCCACACCCACATCATAAATAATTATACCTTCTGTCAGATTTTGTTACTTATTTTCTTAGAAGGAATTCACTTATAATGTATTTTATTAGAAAGATTATTTTATTTTAAATTTTCAATATTAAAAGAAATGAAAAAAAGATGAAGAAAGATTGTCACATGTTCAATCTTGTTTGAGGATATCCAAATATTATTCAAAGTAATATTTTTATTTTATTTTATTTTTTTTGACATGTCCACACAAGGGAAGGGGGAGAGGGGATTCGAACTAGTGACCTCCGCTTCATGAGACGTGGTTCACAGCCGAATGAGCTACCTCTTGGGGACTAAAGTAATATTTTTTTACAAGAATAAAAGTGGTCTTAAAACATATTCCTTCATTGCAAACATGTGCAATTTATGAGTAATGATATAAGGAAAATTAGAGTCTTCTTAGAGTCATCCCAAATATGATATGTCATTTAAAATCACTAACATATCAAAATTCAATAATGATCATCTCAAATTCAATGGTGATTTTAAATGCCACATCACATTTGGGATGATTGTAGGAGGACTCTAGTCCTCCTTATATCATTACTCGCAATTTAGAGTTTTTAATTAATATTAAGTTTAGGGCCATTGGCTTGGGGTAATTTTTGAGTTGTTGTTGTTTATTTTTTTCAAAATATTTAAAGGGAATTATCCCCTTTTGTATTAAGTTTAAATCAGCTCCTGATTCTAATGAAATTATTGTAGCAAAATGATATTATTTATTGATTATAATTGCTACTTTAGTATCCCAATTTTCAAAATTTATCCTATTAATAAAATCCTATTCTATTAATTTTTTAAATTCATCCTCATCTTCTTTGATTTCTACCTTAGTATTTGAAGATTTCCTTTTTCTGTTGTCTTAAGATTTCTTGGATTAATTATTCATTCAATTGTTGTGTATTGAATGACTTTAATTCTTTGATTATTATTTTATTGAATTTATTTTGGAATATATATATATATATTTTTTAAATTAGTAATATTTTCGAATTCTTTTCTTCCCATTGAGGTAGGTTTGTGGAAACCTATAAATACAAGAATCAGATGTTGCAAAAAGGATCAGCAAAGAACCAAGTGTTCAGGCTTTCCCTTCTCTTTGCTCCAGATACAATAAAGAATCTTCTTCTTCTTCAATGGGTTTCCATTTCCGTGATTGCGTAGATTGCAGGGCTTCCCTGAAGCTCCTGGAACAACTTCCAACCCCAGTTATACCTCGCCTCCCGTTCCCATTTCACCAAATCATTCTGAGACTGCCTGCTAAAATTTTCATCTTCCATTTCATTCTCAAGCCTCAACGATCGAAAGCGGTATTCATTTTTCATTTTCTATTTACACACGCATATAATTCGGAGTAATTGTGGGTATTATCTAGTCCGTCAGATTGGCTGCATGAGAAAATTAAAAGACGAATGTTGTAGCTCTAAGATTTTTGCTCTGTATTGTTTTTTGGTTCCATATATATATATATATATATATAAACACTGAAAGCCTTGGTTGAGTCAAATTATGGAACATGTTAGATAAAGGAAATTAGGGATGGTTTGGTGGAGATTTTTGCTTTATTAGGTACAAAATAATATAGGACTTTGAATGTCTTTGCGTTTGTTTTCTTCTTGAATCGTATTGGCAACAATGGAGAGCTGAAGGGAAGTGATGATACTTTTCAGTTGAGGATTAGAAGGTCTTTTTGGGCATGGAGATGCTTGCTTGCTCTGTGTGAGGAGTTTGTTGCTTTTTAGGTCATGCCATAGGATTATCTGTAGGAGGGAGATCATACTTAGCTTTATTAATTAATCATTTAAGGTGTTTTGATTGATAAGTTTGCCGAACATGGTAGGTAGGCTTCTCACCCCTTACACTCGTAGATAGAAATTATTAGTCTTTTGAATAATAACTTTAGGTGGAAATTCAAATTATCTCCTGTTTCTTGCATGTGAAGTGAATATGGTTGCTTTTGTATGAAGTCCCTTGAGCCCTTGAGTCATGGTCTTGTTTTTATGGATGGTTTCTAAAAATAATGGGTGGCCTTTCCAATTTTGTAGATCTATGTGCAACATGTACAACTAATTAATTTATTATGTCATAAAAGATGTGAAGGTGGGGAATTGACTTGTTATGCCCTTTGATTCTGTGAAGTTAGTTATTGTTCCACAGCTATTGTGCAGGTGCTTTCTCGTTAATTACAAGGTGGTTTGTTGTGGTTCAATCCTATGAAAATTGGGGTGGGTGTGGGGGTTGCTTCTGGATTTGGAGCAGGCTACCAAATTTTGAATTTGGAGCACACAACCTTTCATAATGTCTTTGGATAGAACTGAATAATATGTTTTAGATTGTCTTGGTCATAGATCATTCAAGTTTTTTGTTACTTCGTCGAATTGAAAGATTGGTTGGTATATGATTTTACTTCAACATTGGATGTCTCATGAATTTATTTATTTATTTATTTTTTTAATTTTTTAATTTTTAATTTTTTAAAAAATTATAGAAATGGCTGTGCCCGAAGTAAACAAGAAACTCCTTGAACAACTTGAAGACATGGGATTTCCAAGGGCACGGGCAACACGAGCACTTCATTATTCTGGTGCGTAATTTTTTATGAGACGTGTGTGTGCACTTCATTATTATGGTGCGTAATATTTTTTTTGTGCACTTCATTATTCTTGTGCATAATTTTTTTTTTTTTGTTTGTGTGTGTGTTGATGGGAGGTTTCCAAACCTTGTATTGATGTAACTTGAGATTTATGGCACATCACACTGATCAATTAAGACAAAATAATAGGATTTCTAAGATGTTGTGGTTTGAGGGGCCACAATCCGAATTCTAGCTGGGGGTGAAACTTTGATAAATATCGCAGCATGTCATTTAGCATGCTCCATGAGGGAATAGCAACAGTAAATTGTTTCCTGGTTCCCATTGATGGGTGTGTATGTATCTCTGATGTTGATGGGAGATTTCCAAACGTTGCACCGATGTGATTCAAAGAGAAACATGCCATGTCAGGCTGATAAATTAAGGAAAACTAATGGGTTCCCATGATGTGGTAAAGGGGCCACAATGCAAATTTTAGCTACGGGTGAGACCATGATATATGCTGCAGCACATGGTGTAGCATGCACCATGAGGGCATAGCAACAGTGAATTGTTTCCTGTTCCCATTGGTGTGCACTCCTAGCTAGTGATGTTGCTAGTGAAGTCACCTAGCACGTCGAAGGTCACATTATTGATAAATGAAGAGAAAACTTTGTGCCAAAGGTGGAAGATCATGATCTGATCATGATGCGTGCTCCTCTGAGACATGAGCCCGAAAACAATTTTAGCTTTCAAGGTGCTCAAGCCCTCTAGTTTGGCATGATAGCTTTACTTGTCTTTTAGACTTTGATTATTTGCAGTTCCTGTGCTACTTTCCTAAATTTGAATGTGAATGTTTCGGTGAAACAGGCAATTCTAGCTTAGAGGAAGCTATAAATTGGTTCGTTGATCATGAAAATGACTCAAACATTGATGAGATGCCATTGGTATGATTTCTCATCTTGCCTGTCTATCATTTTGTTGCTATTTTTATTCAATAACATTCCTATTTTGAATTTTCAATCTTTATCAACTAATGTGGTTTTTAGTATGCATACTTTTCCTTTTCCTCTCCCCACCCCTTTCCCCTATCCCTCCCCCTGGTCCCTACTCCCTAGCAGAAGAAAAGAACAGAATGCTCATTCATATGAACCATATCCTCAATCATGGCTAATATAAATTTAGCAACTACATCTCGAGTGTAAAGTTGGTATGTGTTTCACAGATCTGAAATCTTTGATAATCACATTGTCACAACCTAAGGAAGCAGTAGTCACATCAGCGCTATTACTCCAATACTAAAAAGATCAGCCAAAGTTACAATTGGAGCTATTTGTAATCACTTATAAAGCTCAATCAAATAGCATTCTGCATATAGTACGCAAATTCAGCCTCTTCCTTTTGAATGGAATTAACAATGCATGAACCCAATTAATGACTTTCAGATTGTCTGCCACAGTGCCACATATAGAAGGTTGCTATAAGATTCTGAATTCATCATATTCTTGGTTGTTATTGAAGTAAAGAGTAGAAAAAATTTTAAATAGAGCAAGTATTGGCAAATAATTTTCAGATTTTGTTTTTGGAATATTTTCAAACCTTATCTTAATATATAGTTAGAGCATGATCACATGATTGAAATTTTTTCTCATATAGATGCTTTTTTCCTGAGCATGTTTGATTGGGTTGTAAGACCTGAAGTTTAGAAGGAATCTATTGTAGTTTGGCTAACTATCTTTTATAATATGATCTTGTTTTTGTAGTTTATTGTGTATTTATATGGGAGCTTTGTCTTTGCCTCTTGTAAGCCTCATTGCTTGATTTCATTCTTTGAAAAGGAGGAGGAGAGAAATGGCTGTTTTAGGGTGCATATATTGAACATTTTGCACATGACGTTAAAAAAATTTTGGCCTTGAACATACTGTCACAGGATTTACTTTGCTTGAACTGTCCAACTTCTCCCAGGTAGCAGTGGACATTGACGTTGACTGTCAATCATTCCATATCACAGAACAAATGAGAATAAAGGCACAGGAACTAAGGTTTTCTTTTATGTTTCATTGTAACAATTATTATTTTCTATATTTAAATTTCTTCTTAGTGTCTAGAAATTCCCATTAGATTCTTTCTCATTTTTTGACCTTTTTATATATTATACTATTTATGGCTGTCTGGTTTCTTTCGATGACTACTGATGTTGCTGAGTTTCAGGGATCGAGTGCGCAAGAAGAAAGAAGAAGAAGAAAAGAAAATGGAAAGACAAAGGGAGCGGGTATTATGCAGTTATTTTGATGGTTTCCCCTTTCCTTATATGATACTCCTGTACCTTACATTTTATTTTTGTTTCATAACTCTTTTCACTTTTTTCTTTTAAAATTTCTTTTGTGTTTTCTTTTTTTTTTTTTGGGGTGTGTGTGGGGGTGGTGTTCCAAAGACAATTTAAATGATGCTCTTGAACATGGTGTTGATATCTGTAAGAGAACTTTTGAAGTGAAATTGACAACTTATGAATAATAAACTGATAAAAAGAATTAATATGATAATATCATTATATAACTTTATACCCTGTTACTTTAGTTGAATTGTACCACCACACTTAAAATGCATTGCAGACTATTGGTTCATAAGAGATGACATTAGAAAATATTTTAACTTTCTATTGTTCAAATGAAGGTTAATGCAAGTCTTTCTACATTTATCCTTGCAATTTTCTCATAAGTTTACTCTTCTCCATCATTTAATCACAACATGGTCAAGATGATTCTTGAGTTTTCCCACCTAAAAGACATGACTAGTTGATAAATTTACTGCAGGTTTATTGTCTCTTAGATAATCTTGTTGCTGTTGCATTGTTTGGTTTTTGTCAAATCGAGCTCTTCTGGTTCTATTTTGGGACTTCTGTTAAGT
Source organism: Corylus avellana (assembly GCF_901000735.1). Lineage (NCBI taxonomy): Eukaryota > Viridiplantae > Streptophyta > Magnoliopsida > Fagales > Betulaceae > Corylus > Corylus avellana. The sequence goes on along the minus strand of NC_081551.1, from coordinate 3,284,424 downwards.
CCTTGTTTCACATAGTATATATTTCTTTGTTGTAACCTAGATAGTGTTATTGTTCCAGGAGAGGATTCGAGCCAATAAGGAACTGACTGAGGCAAAGAGAACTACAGAAGCAAATGAAAGAGAACGGTCTGTGTCTTGACCCACTAATTACTCTTTCTGTATAGCAGTTCTAAGTCCGTTTATCTCTTTTTCTCTTTCAACAGTTGAAATTGTGTTTCATTCTAAACATAAATACCTACACTGTTTTTTTCAGTTATTTAGTCTCGTGGAAAGCAGAGAAGGAGGAGGAGAAAAGAGCAAGGGAGAGAATTCTGCAAAAACTAGAGCAGGATAAGGTGTTTGAAATTTTTTGCCATATTTCTTTATTCTTACCACAATTGTGTAAAGATCAGTATTTTGGACTTGTATATTATGTTTGAGAGATCTCAATATCATTGCGTCATGAAAAAGTTTTTTTTACGTTGGGCCTGTCCATTTCTATGTAGAGATCTAAGCTCTGTTTATGATGTTTAATAAATTTCAATATCAATGCAGAACATTTAGGGTCAGAAAAAAAAGAAAGAAATAATGGGAATCTAGATGTACCTTATGGAAGTTGTGCTAGTTGGATTGGTAGATGTACATTATGGAAATTGTGCTACTTGGGAAATATAGGATTAAGGTTTTCAAAATGGATGGGCAAACAAGTGAACCCTGGGCAAGCAAGTTGCAAAAGAGAAGCAAGGCTAGAAAAGTGATTTTTGGAATAAATGGTGATTTATCAATGTATTAGAGCAAGTATCTTGAATTCAAACCTTGAGTGTGCTATATATCTCCCATTTAATTTAAAAGAGTTCTACATATTGAATCTCACTTACCAAGAGGGAGTCTGAGCTTACACGTGAGAGGAGTTCTAGAAAATATAAATGATAAATCTTCCATTATCCAAAAGAACAGGATTTTAGGATTTGTGATAATCTATCATGTATAATTTAATAGTGATAATGGCAATAAGGAAGTAGAGGAAAATAAGATGGCCAACGAGAAAAAGGAAAGCGCACCCATTTATGTGTGGTATGGCTTAAAACCTACATCCATGCAGAGAAAAGGAAAAAAGGTTCACAAAGATAGAAGATGAGTACAGAGATGGCTACTCAAAATCTCACACTTTGACCTTCCCCAACGATCTCTCTCTCTCTCTGACCTGAAGACCCCCTCATACAGGTGCAGGAACAAGACAAAAGTTCAATAGTTTCATGTATCAAACATACGCCCAAAGAATTTGGTTTGAAATTGCTGCCAAATTTGAGATCGTTTCGTGTCATAATCATTGTCATAACCTTTTCAGCTGGTTTAGTATGGTCTTTACTATGGATTCAATTTAATATTCCTGATTCAAAGTTTGATACTGCTCTAGGAACTTCTGCATGACTTGGAAAATTGTATGGATTTCTTCACAGGTAGAAAGAAGATTTGGAGTTAGATTGCCACCAGAAAGGCTTGCAGCTTTAAAATCGTCTCCTCTGCAGGGAAAAGAGGTATGGATATTTTCAAAGTAATATCTGTAGATCTGAGCACTGTTCTTTGTCAATGCAGGAAAGTACTTTTTTTTTTTTATATTTTATTTTTATGGAACTAAAAGAAAATGTCATTTTACTATTGTTAAGTTGCAGAACTCAGTTCCTGTGAAATCTGTTACAAAGGCTGAGCAAATGAGAGAATGTTTAAGGTCTCTTAAATGTAATCACCAGGTAAATGACTTCGCTCTGTTTTTTCCAACATGTTCACAAACCAGATCTGGGTCCTTGTACTTGACTTGCACTAAGGAGAGGAATTTCACAACGAAATGTTGGCATAAATGAAAGAACATCATATATCCAGTCCGTTTATATGTTTATTTATCTAGCTCTGCAAAACGTGACTATAAGTAATGTTCACATCAATTTTCTTGTTGTCTCTAATCGCTTCGTGTCTTTGAACAAGTCCAGAAAGGACCTTAGGAGCCCTAGTGGAGTTTTAAGTATATCAGTTATCTATTTCATTGGAGATTACTCCAAATTCATCACATTAAGTGCAAGGTAGTTTCCTAAACTAGTTTTTGTCTACTTTATGCAGTAGGTTAAATAATGCTTCTTACGCAGTAGGTTATATATGAAATTGTTCAAAAATAAAGTGGAACCTTGAAGTTTCCCAAGGAAAATATCTGTTATAGGGGACTTCTTGCCAATGAAACTAGGCTTGCTCAAATTTGAGCAGAGGGATTTTGGTGTATCGTAAATCCATTGGGTTAAAGATGTCTATAAGTAATGGATTTCCTATGTACCAGAGTGTCAGATAAGTGGAACGTACTAGCTCTTATTCTTCATCAGATAGATTCTTTTCCTCCATCTTGTAAAAGAAAGCATATGCCAGAAAGATCATTTTGTTAAATGCAAAAACTTTGTAAAAGAAATAATATGCTAGAAAGCCTTTGGTTTCTTAGCTCTGTATTATAAGTTGTAGTTAAACTAAGGTGAAGGTAACTGCACCATTTACAACCTAATTAATATAGAGGTCATTTCTTGGAAGCTTATGATGGATTTCATTGCATTAGATTCATATTAGAAGTTGTCTGTGGATTGTGAACCTTAGGTTTCGCCATTGCCAGTAAGGTCCCATATTATACTCCTTTTTCACTAGCTAAGAGTGTAACTTGCTATATCATTAACTTTTGTATTTACATGTTACTTTCTGTGTAGCCTGACCCCTCTTCCCCACCTTCTCTCTTCTCTTTCCTTTTCCCTGGTCTAGGATGATGGCACCACAGTTAGGAGGGCCTTCCAAACTCTTCTGATCTATGTTGGAAATGTTGCCAAAAATCCTGATGAGGAAAAATTCAGGAAGATCCGACTTAGTAACCCATTATTTCAGGTAATCAATTTCATTGTGGATTATTTTTGGTGCAGTTTGACCATTTTAAGTAATCAAATGTGATAGATTGGTTCACTAGTAGTCCAGTTTTATGAAAAATGTGGCCTCATTCTGACAACCAAAAGCTCTCCCTCTTGATTGTGGATTAACATATTTGCTTTTCTTTTGAGCACTGCTGTCAAGCAATGCACTGATTTGACAGGAATTAGGAATTCACAGTAAAATAGCCGTCTTTGTAGCCTTCCATTGACTGTAATGGCCTTAACAAGTTTATTACGCCTCTCATGCTGGTGTAGCTGCCTGTCATGATTTCCTGCTACATTTTTTTGTTCCTTTTCTTGATCTAGGGATTACTTTTGTCATAAAATTTCCGCGTTTTATTTATTTATTTAACAGGACAGAGTTGGAAATTTGAGTGGAGGTCTGGAATTTCTTGAGCTCTGTGGGTTTGAGAAAACGACAGAAGGCGAGTTCTTGTACCTTCCTCATGATAAGGTTGACATGGCAGTACTAAACACAGCTGGGTATGAATTGAAGTCTGCAATGACCAACCCTTTCTTTGGAGTTCTAGGTCGTTAAGAGAAGATTGTACTGAGATATCTGTTCAATGATAGAAAATTTGGCTACAAATGGAACAATGATTACCTACTTGGGAATTCCATGTATATGTCTTGTGCTAGGTTTCCTCGCCATGGTATAAGAAAGATGAACTGTTCAAAACAAAGAGCAGAGAACGAATGAGATCATTTTAAGTAATACAAAGCATCTCAAAATTTGTTCGAAGTGTGGATTTGCAAGTGCAGACCTCTAGCTATAGATTGTTAGTTTTGCCTTGCAAACCGATTTATGTGCTGCAACCAAAAATTGTGTAGGAATTCTCAGAAAATAGAGGACCAAGATTGCTAACTTTTTTGAGATTTAAAATTGTGATTTGCCTAATTCTGGTTGTGAATGTAGCAAATTCAACGACATATGTTTTCTATTCAAACTTTTTTTTTTTTTTTTTTCTTTTTTCTTTTTCGTATATATATATATATAGAAAGTACAAACTGCAAAAAGGGGTGCTAAAAAACTTCAAAAATACTTCTTAGACTTTTTTACTCTAACGTGTTTGGAATTGCATTAGAGAATTGCGTTAGGGAAGTTAAAAAATTTCAAATGTACTCTTTTGACATTTTTACTCTAAAAATAGACGAAAAACATTTTTGGGGAAAAAAACTTAAAAATAGAACTTTTTACATGCTTTTAGAAAAAGCTTAGAAATGAAGTTTTTTTTTTTTTTTTTTTTAAATATTTTTTGGCTTTAAAAGTTTTATTTCTCGAACACAATTTCAGTCTTATATTTTACTTGGAAGATTTAACCTAGGAAATATTTAGGCTATATTTTAAGCATAATCATCCATTTGATCCTCATGGATAAGTTGTAATTGTGCACTATATATATATATAAAATTGTCAACATAGATAGAATAAATTACAAAGGAAATGTGTTAAATAAAACTAAAATGCCTATTTATAGAAGCAAAAGTTTGCACACAATATGTCTCTTAAATGAGGATCTGGTTACTTAATCACACTTAAAGAAAATTATATTATGCAACAATTAATACAAGTCTTAGAGTTTGATTAATTGTTAAATAAGTTCCGAAAGATGAGTTAATTACATTAAGAATCTCAGTTTTTGAGAGAGGATTATCTAATTTATCTTAACCTAGGCAATTTTATGTCTCAAGTGACTTCGGTAATTTCAAAATAAATATATTTCGGTAATTTCAAAGCCACAAGGCTCCAACAAAGAACTCATGGGCCTAAAAAAACTGAGCTCTTTGATTATTGGGCCCAAAAGAAAGGCGGCGAAGAGATATAAAACGTGTGAGACTCTCCATGGCTAGTCGGCTATTTATAAGCAGGCCTGCTACATTCTGGTATTCTATACCTCACCCCTGTTTCTCGGCTATAGCGCTCGGAATAGGAGAGAAAAGAACCCTCGCAGCGCTATCCAAGTTCAAGTTAATCGTAAGAACAATTCCGTTTCCTCTTTCGCTTTTCGATCTTAAGAACAATTTTGTTTCCTACTTCGCTTTTCCTCTCTGTTTGGTTACTTGGAAATAACGGGAACGGGAAAATAAGTCGGTTGTGGGGTATCCCTAAACCCTAAACCCCTGTTTCTTTTTTCTCTAAGTTTTGATCGCTCGGCTCTCAAAATCGCAGCGCTATTTCAAGATTCAAGCGGCGCTATCCAAGTGTTGATCGCTCGTAACACGTAAGAACAATTCCCGTTTTCCTCTCTATTTGGTTACTTGGAAATAGCGGGAAAATAAGTCGGTTGCGGGGTTGCGAATATTGTTGGTCTTGATGATCTCGTTGCTCTGTTACTCTGTTGCGAACAAACATATACATTCTTGGTAGAAAATCCCCAAAACCTTATAGACGAAATGTGAAGATGATCCAAAACGCCCCGTTTGTTGTTAGTTGACACTTAACGTGCGGCTCCCATAGAATACAAACGCTGCGTTTGTGTTTTTATGGCTGTGTTTGCCCACAGCCAGGGCCATACTGTAGCTGTTCCAGCTATGGTATTAACAGCAAAAATTGACTTTTTACTTATTTTTTTATTTTTTAAAGCAAATTATTAAAAAAAAAAAAAAAAAAAAAAAAAAGAGAAGAAAGATGTATGGTTCCAGCCACCCCTTGGCCAAAATGGGTACGGACCACCTATATTTTGGCCACAGCAGGAGCCAGTTTACCTCTGTCGATCTGTGGTTCGGGTTATCTCTTGGTCAGGATAGGGTATTAGGCCGATCAATTTCAGTGTTGTTGGTTTCTACCACACTTGACTGCATGGGTAATAAACCACCCCTCAACTCCCTTCTTGGGGTGGTCCCACCAATCTCAAATGCAATTCAAACTCCTTTTTTTTTTTTTTTTTTGGCTATGGGGTGGTCCACCCCCCAGACGTCAGGCTGGAGGCCAATTCTATTTTTTTACAAGGGTTCAATCTCTCTCCTCATTTTTTTTTTAAAATATTTTGCTTTAAAAAAAAAATTTAATATGAAAAAGTCAATTTTTGCTGCCACCTGTCAGTTGGCACTATAGTTAGAACAGTGCCGTTCCAGCTACAGTGCCGGCCCCGGCCATTGGCAAACGAGCCCTATGTTTTTAACACAGTAGCGGTAGTCGACAATTAGAAAGAGAAAACAAAAAAACGCATATTTATGTGGGCAGATTTTTTTATTTTTTATTTTTTTTCTTACTCATGACTTCAAATCAGTGAAAAATTAAAAATAAAACAATTACTCTGGGCAGTACTATTGAGTCTTGACTGGCCATTGATTGATTCTGGGCCAGGTATTTTAATTATGACTTTTTTTAAGTGAACGGATTTAATGCCTTTTCCAAAATTATTTGATTTTTTTTTAACTTGATTTTTTTTAGTGGATTTTTACTTGATAAAACTTAAGAAGTATGTATTTAATTTTTTTCAACCATTGGGGCAAATTGCGATTATATGATTCTACGAACCACTAAATCAAGAAACTGCTTTATTTATTATTATTATTATTTTTTTACATATTTTAATTGTATAGAATATATAATTAAAGTTACCAGTTGCGATAACTACTATTGGAAGAGCATTTTCAATAATGAATATTATTAAAAATTGTTTACATAACTGAATGGAACGTTAGTGGATGAATGATTGTCTTGTTATGTACATTGAGAATGGCATATTTAAGACTATCAACAATAAATAAATTATTCAGAGATTTCAAAATATGAAGACTCAACACAATTGAATAAATTAACGTTATGCATGACAAAATAAATTGTAAATTATATTTATATATTTTACCTTACACAACAGATCGTAGAAACACAAGAAGTAGTTTTTAGCCATGATTTTTTCTGCCACCTTGATGAATTTCCCAAGAATATGGACATCCAGGGTAGTTGCAAGAACGACTCAATGTCTTCTAGTTGCATGAATGGTGGTGAAGAGAATCCAATGCCTGTTCTCAAGATGAAATTGCCCTCAACCCACAACAAAGCAAAAAAGCCTTGCAAAGTCATCAAGGAGAGAGTGGATGGGAAGCCATTCCTAACGTCTTCAAGCGCCATGAATGGTGTTGAAAACAAACCATCACTTGTTTTGAGGATCAAATTGCCTCAAACAGTCCACAATAAGGAAAAACTGTCTTGCAATGCGATTTCTACACCACACCAAAACAACACGGCCCTGAAACAAACAGGGTCCACTAATGACGGTTCCTCAGATAAGCTTCATCTGGACAAGGAGTTAATAGAGTTGAAGCTTGAAGCCAGCAAAAGGAAGCTAAATCAGAGGTACCTAGAAGCTCATAATTCTAAAAGGAAGACTCAGTTGTTAGATTTGAAGGACATCCCTAAGAATCTTGACAAGAGACCCAAGAGGCAGTACAGAGGGTGAGAGGCAACCGTGCAATTAGTTTTAGTATTGATCAAGATTCAGTTACTAGATTTTGTATTTATCTTGTGTACTATTCAAAACTATGAGCAAAGAACGAATTAATGAGATCATTTTAAGTAACACAAAATTTGTTCAAAGTTTGGATTTGCAAGTGCAGACCATAGATTGTTATTGTGATTTGCCTAATTCTGATTTATGTGCTGTAACCAAAAACTGTTTCTTGATCACCCATAGATCTGAAACTCATCTACGGAAAAGCCTATTTCAGCAACTGTCTTTTGCCTTGTTCTGGTTGTGAATGTAGCAAATTGAACGACAAACGTTTTCTATTCAACTTTTTTCTTTTTCCTACTTTTTATTTTTTGTAAAAAAAATATTATTTTTTTAAGTACAAATAGAAAAAGAGGGGAAAAAGCTGGGGGAAAATGGGAGGAGGAGGGTCTTTCCACTGCATATAGGAAAAGAGGAAAAGGGAAAAGGAGATGGAAATGGAGCCTGAAAAAGTTTGGTCGCAGTCCAATTTGTCGCATAATGGATATAAAAATTTATACTTAGGTTGATATTTCGAGCTTTCCAATGGAGGAGGCAGAGATGATAGATAATATTGATGACAGTGCAAGAAATCTATTAGTCTAGATCGAGATCCAAATGCTAAATGGCAAGGAGAATAATAAGGAAATCACCTTTCAGAATGAAGTGGAACAAATTGTGAGAAACTGTGAGATTGGCTACCCTAATTTTCTTGATAGAATATTATGTTGGAAGTATTCTCCTCAATGACTACAATCTACATTGGGAAGATGCAAAAACTATGCCAGTTAGAAAAAGAAAAAGAACGGAAAAAAAAAAAAATTGTAGCCTAAATCCACAAACAAAGTCAGACATTTGCCTTGGAAGATTTTATTGAAGAAACATGAGAAATGTTAGGTTTCTCAAGACTTTTCTTAAAATTTTGGTTCCAAATTGATGTGTGACCATCTCATCACCTTATGCCTTTTTTCTACTAAAACAATATATTACATTGGATGATGACACATCAGTTTGGAACAAAAAAAAAAAAAAAAAAAAAAAGGTCTTAAAAAACCTTGCATTGCTCACCAAACATTTTTGCTATATTTTCAGCAGAATCCACCATTTCATCATGGGGGATAAGCTATAATTGTGCTCAATTTAAAGATAAAAATTTGTCAACGTGGAAAGAACAAATTACAAAGGAAATGTGTTAAACAAAACCAAAATACCTATTTATAGAAGCAAAAGTTTGTACACGATGTGTCTCTTAAATGAGGATCTTTTTACTCAATCATAATTGAAGAACGTTGTGATATGCAACAATTAATACAAGTTATAAAGTTTCATTAATTGTTAAATAAGTTCCATGAGTATTTTGAAAGATGAGTTAATTACATTAAGAATCTCAGTTTTTGAGAGAGGATTATCTAGTTTATCTAAAGCTAAAGCTAGGCTATTTTATGTCTTAAGTGGCTTCCATTCATTTTTTTTCAAAATATATTTTTTACCCATAAATATATCTCGGCAATTTCAAAGCCACAACTCACAAGGCTCGAACAAGGAACTCATGGGCCCAAAAAAACTAAATAACAAGCTCTTTGATTATTGGGCCCAAAAGGAAGGCGGCGTAGAAATCATCAAACACGCGTGACTCTCCACGGCTAGTCGGCCACTCTCAAGTTCGCGCAATATATGGAGCAGGGCTAGCTTTTACGACTATACCTCGGTCTTGTTTCTTTTTTTTCCAAGTTTTGATCACTCGGAAAAGGATAGAACGTGTACTACCTATTCCATAACAAGCAAGCAGCGCATTTTCCTTCCTTTATGTGAAATACATGCATCTCAGTTATAAAATTTTGTAACTGTTCCACAGAATGGAAGATTTGCCTAAAAGTAATCAGCAACAACCTTTTCAGGTTTGCTCCTATGAACGGAATTTTTTGGCAGTAGAGTTGACATGCTTGTTAAAGAATTTGTCTGCAAGATGTTCTATCAAATTCTAACTAGCTTGAATCCCTATTAGAATGAGTATATATTGTCCAACTTCTTATATTCTTGGTACAAAAATGCAGAACGTTATTTGCAAAATTCGATCCCTCAGGTCCAGACTTCTTAGTATATCCATCAATAAGTTTAAGATTCTTAATCAGCATCTTGAACGCCATAGTTTATCCCTCGATCTGTTTCTTTTTCAATTCCTAGGAGTGCCTGCTTATGGATAAGGCCAAAGAAGGTATAG
>NC_081551.1:3266007-3274737 GCF_901000735.1 Corylus avellana | reverse complement strand
TAGAAGAAAAAAAAAAGTTGGCTCAAACAAGGATCCTTTCAATTTCAAATAAAATTGATGATATCAATTTTATGGTTGTGATTTAAAGTTTATACATTCAATGGTGTGCATGATTTGACATTATTATTATTATTATTTCTTTTAAATGCCAACATTGACTTTATATACACAATTAAATGCATCAATTTTAAATCATATTCATAAAATAAATACTATCTATTTCGTTTGAAATAGAGAGAATCCTATCTTGTCTTATTAAAGGGAGTAGTTGAATTGGTGATATCATAAATAAGCAAAGAGTTTAGGGTTGGACACCTAAAAGTGTACTCGATCATTAGACAATCACGGGCCTATTGGGTGGCAATTAAACAAGGAGTCCATTATAAAACGAAGGAGATCATTCCAAAGTAATTTTTTTTTCAAAATCTCTCTATATTCTACGTTTTCGCAATGAATATTTTATATATTGACTTAACCATTGGAGGCTCTTTGTCAGCTTCCGGCCAGTGTCATTCTAGTGGCAATTTTCTTATCTTGCATGTGGCCCGTTGAGTAGTCCAACCATGCAAAATCTGCTTTTGCATAACCTAATTACCTTTGAACTCATTTGAACTAAATTCATCTATATATGTCTCCAAATATTTAGTTCTACTATTCATGATTCATGAATGGGGTGCAATTTGCTTAAAATATGCTAAAAATAATGATACTAATACACTAATATTAGAATTTCTTCGCACACACTTTACTCAATTCATCTTAAAATTTGATTTACAAAAATATATATTTTTTTTAAGACTCATGTCCAAAATTTCATCTGACTTAATTAACAATTTTCGATTGCATATAATAAGAACATGATAGTCACATAAAAAAGTAACATTCATATCACGTGTGCAAATTGTTTTTTTATTAGAAGCCCATTAGATATATGGACTACACAAAATTGAAGATAAATTTTTATTTATTTATTTATTTATTTTCAAATCCTTCTAATGTTAATAGTATTCGATCCCAAATTCTTGTGTGATAACAAAATATTTTAATAATTAAACCAGCTAGTGGACACCCACACCCACATCATATATAATAATAACTTCTGTCAGATTTTGTTACTCATTTTCTTAGAAGGATTTCACTTGTAATGTATTTTATATGAAAGATTATTTTATTTTAAATTTTCAATATTAAAAGAAATGAAAAAAAAAGATTGTCACATGTTCAATCTTGTTTGAGGATATCCAAATATTATTCAAAGCAATATTTTTTTACAAGAATAAAAGTGGTCTTAAAACATATTCCTTCAAGGAGAATTAGAGTCTTCTTAGAGTCATCCTAAATATGATGTGGCATTTACAATCACCAACATATCAAAATTCAATAATGATCATCTCAAATTCAATGGTGATTTTAAATGCCATATCAGATTTGAAATGATTGTGGGAGGACTCTAGTCCTCCTTATATCATTACTCGCAATTTAAAGTTTATAATTAATATTAAGTTTAGGGCCATTGGCTTGGGATAATTTTTGAGTTGTTGTTGTTTATTTTTTTCAAAATATTTAGAGGGAATTATCTCCTTTTGTATTAAGTTTAAATCAGCTCCTGATTCTAATAAAAATATTGTAGTAAGATGATATTATTTATTGATTATAATTGCTACTTTAGTATCCCAATTTTGAAAATTTATCCTATTAATAAAATCCTATTCTATTAATTTTTTAAATTCATCCCCATCTTCTTTGATTACTACCTTAGTATTTGAAGATTTCTTTTTTCTGTTGTCTTAAGATTTCTTGGATTAATTATTAATTCAATTGTTGTGTATTGAATGACTTTAATTCTTTGATTATTATTTTATTGAATTTATTTTGGAATATTTTTTTATTTTTTAAATTAGTAATATTTTCGAATTATTTTCTTCCCATAGAGGTAGGTTTGTGGAAACCTATAAATACAAGAATCAGATGTTGCAAAAAGGATCAGCAAAGAACCAAGTATTCAGGCTTTTCCCTTCTCTTTGCTCCAGATACAATAAAGAATCTTCTTCTTCTTCAATGGGTTTCCATTTCCGTGATTGCGTAGATTGCAGGGCTTCCCTGAAGCTCCTGGAACAACTTCCAACCCCAGTTATACCTCGCCTCCCGTTCCCATTTCACCAAATCATTCTGAGACTGCCTGCTAAAATTTTCATCTTCCATTTCATTCTCAAGCCTCAACGATCGAAAGCGGTATTCATTTTTCATTTTCTATTTACACACGCATATAATTCGGAGTAATTGTGGGTATTATCTAGTCCGTCAGATTGGCTGCATGAGAAAATTAAAAGACGAATGTTGTAGCTCTAAGATTTTTGCTCTGTATTGTTTTTTGGTTCCATATATATATATATAAACACTGAAAGCCTTGGTTGAGTCAAATTATGGAACATGTTAGATAAAGGAAATTAGGGATGGTTTGGTGGAGATTTTTGCTTTATTAGGTACAAAATAATATAGGACTTTGAATGTCTTTGCGTTTGTTTTCTTCTTGAATCGTATTGGCAACAATGGAGAGCTGAAGGGAAGTGATGATACTTTTCAGTTGAGGATTAGAAGGTCTTTTTGGGCATGGAGATGCTTGCTTGCTCTGTGTGAGGAGTTTGTTGCTTTTTAGGTCATGCCATAGGATTATCTGTAGGAGGGAGATCATACTTAGCTTTATTAATTAATCATTTAAGGTGTTTTGATTGATAAGTTTGCCGAACATGGTAGGTAGGCTTCTCACCCCTTACACTCGTAGATAGAAATTATTAGTCTTTTGAATAATAACTTTAGGTGGAAATTCAAATTATCTCCTGTTTCTTGCATGTGAAGTGAATATGGTTGCTTTTGTATGAAGTCCCTTGAGCCCTTGAGTCATGGTCTTGTTTTTATGGATGGTTTCTAAAAATAATGGGTGGCCTTTCCAATTTTGTAGATCTATGTGCAACATGTACAACTAATTAATTTATTATGTCATAAAAGATGTGAAGGTGGGGAATTGACTTGTTATGCCCTTTGATTCTGTGAAGTTAGTTATTGTTCCACAGCTATTGTGCAGGTGCTTTCTCGTTAATTACAAAGGTGGTGGTTTGTTGTGGTTCAATCCTATGAAAATTGGGGTGGGTGTGGGGGTTGCTTCTGGATTTGGAGCAGGCTACCAAATTTTGAATTTGGAGCACACAACCTTTCATAATGTCTTTGGATAGAACTGAATAATATGTTTTAGATTGTCTTGGTCATAGATCATTCAAGTTTTTTGTTACTTCGTCGAATTGAAAGATTGGTTGGTATATGATTTTACTTCAACATTGGATGTCTCATGAATTTATTTATTTATTTATTTTTTAATTTTTTTTTTTTAAAAAAATTATAGAAATGGCTGTGCCCGAAGTAAACAAGAAACTCCTTGAACAACTTGAAGACATGGGATTTCCAAGGGCACGGGCAACACGAGCACTTCATTATTCTGGTGCGTAATTTTTTATGAGACGTGTGTGTGCACTTCATTATTATGGTGCGTAATATTTTTTTTGTGCACTTCATTATTCTTGTGCATAATTTTTTTTTTTTTGTTTGTGTGTGTGTTGATGGGAGGTTTCCAAACCTTGTATTGATGTAACTTGAGATTTATGGCACATCACACTGATCAATTAAGACAAAATAATAGGATTTCTAAGATGTTGTGGTTTGAGGGGCCACAATCCGAATTCTAGCTGGGGGTGAAACTTTGATAAATATCGCAGCATGTCATTTAGCATGCTCCATGAGGGAATAGCAACAGTAAATTGTTTCCTGGTTCCCATTGATGGGTGTGTATGTATCTCTGATGTTGATGGGAGATTTCCAAACGTTGCACCGATGTGATTCAAAGAGAAACATGCCATGTCAGGCTGATAAATTAAGGAAAACTAATGGGTTCCCATGATGTGGTAAAGGGGCCACAATGCAAATTTTAGCTACGGGTGAGACCATGATATATGCTGCAGCACATGGTGTAGCATGCACCATGAGGGCATAGCAACAGTGAATTGTTTCCTGTTCCCATTGGTGTGCACTCCTAGCTAGTGATGTTGCTAGTGAAGTCACCTAGCACGTCGAAGGTCACATTATTGATAAATGAAGAGAAAACTTTGTGCCAAAGGTGGAAGATCATGATCTGATCATGATGCGTGCTCCTCTGAGACATGAGCCCGAAAACAATTTTAGCTTTCAAGGTGCTCAAGCCCTCTAGTTTGGCATGATAGCTTTACTTGTCTTTTAGACTTTGATTATTTGCAGTTCCTGTGCTACTTTCCTAAATTTGAATGTGAATGTTTCGGTGAAACAGGCAATTCTAGCTTAGAGGAAGCTATAAATTGGTTCGTTGATCATGAAAATGACTCAAACATTGATGAGATGCCATTGGTATGATTTCTCATCTTGCCTGTCTATCATTTTGTTGCTATTTTTATTCAATAACATTCCTATTTTGAATTTTCAATCTTTATCAACTAATGTGGTTTTTAGTATGCATACTTTTCCTTTTCCTCTCCCCACCCCTTTCCCCTATCCCTCCCCCTGGTCCCTACTCCCTAGCAGAAGAAAAGAACAGAATGCTCATTCATATGAACCATATCCTCAATCATGGCTAATATAAATTTAGCAACTACATCTCGAGTGTAAAGTTGGTATGTGTTTCACAGATCTGAAATCTTTGATAATCACATTGTCACAACCTAAGGAAGCAGTAGTCACATCAGCGCTATTACTCCAATACTAAAAAGATCAGCCAAAGTTACAATTGGAGCTATTTGTAATCACTTATAAAGCTCAATCAAATAGCATTCTGCATATAGTACGCAAATTCAGCCTCTTCCTTTTGAATGGAATTAACAATGCATGAACCCAATTAATGACTTTCAGATTGTCTGCCACAGTGCCACATATAGAAGGTTGCTATAAGATTCTGAATTCATCATATTCTTGGTTGTTATTGAAGTAAAGAGTAGAAAAAATTTTAAATAGAGCAAGTATTGGCAAATAATTTTCAGATTTTGTTTTTGGAATATTTTCAAACCTTATCTTAATATATAGTTAGAGCATGATCACATGATTGAAATTTTTTCTCATATAGATGCTTTTTTCCTGAGCATGTTTGATTGGGTTGTAAGACCTGAAGTTTAGAAGGAATCTATTGTAGTTTGGCTAACTATCTTTTATAATATGATCTTGTTTTTGTAGTTTATTGTGTATTTATATGGGAGCTTTGTCTTTGCCTCTTGTAAGCCTCATTGCTTGATTTCATTCTTTGAAAAGGAGGAGGAGAGAAATGGCTGTTTTAGGGTGCATATATTGAACATTTTGCACATGACGTTAAAAAAATTTTGGCCTTGAACATACTGTCACAGGATTTACTTTGCTTGAACTGTCCAACTTCTCCCAGGTAGCAGTGGACATTGACGTTGACTGTCAATCATTCCATATCACAGAACAAATGAGAATAAAGGCACAGGAACTAAGGTTTTCTTTTATGTTTCATTGTAACAATTATTATTTTCTATATTTAAATTTCTTCTTAGTGTCTAGAAATTCCCATTAGATTCTTTCTCATTTTTTGACCTTTTTATATATTATACTATTTATGGCTGTCTGGTTTCTTTCGATGACTACTGATGTTGCTGAGTTTCAGGGATCGAGTGCGCAAGAAGAAAGAAGAAGAAGAAAAGAAAATGGAAAGACAAAGGGAGCGGGTATTATGCAGTTATTTTGATGGTTTCCCCTTTCCTTATATGATACTCCTGTACCTTACATTTTATTTTTGTTTCATAACTCTTTTCACTTTTTTCTTTTAAAATTTCTTTTGTGTTTTCTTTTTTTTTTTTTTTTGATTAAGTGGTGTTCCAAAGACAATTTAAATGATGCTCTTGAACATGGTGTTGATATCTGTAAGAGAACTTTTGAAGTGAAATTGACAACTTATGAATAATAAACTGATAAAAAGAATTAATATGATAATATCATTATATAACTTTATACCCTGTTACTTTAGTTGAATTGTACCACCACACTTAAAATGCATTGCAGACTATTGGTTCATAAGAGATGACATTAGAAAATATTTTAACTTTCTATTGTTCAAATGAAGGTTAATGCAAGTCTTTCTACATTTATCCTTGCAATTTTCTCATAAGTTTACTCTTCTCCATCATTTAATCACAACATGGTCAAGATGATTCTTGAGTTTTCCCACCTAAAAGACATGACTAGTTGATAAATTTACTGCAGGTTTATTGTCTCTTAGATAATCTTGTTGCTGTTGCATTGTTTGGTTTTTGTCAAATCGAGCTCTTCTGGTTCTATTTTGGGACTTCTGTTAAGTCCTTGTTTCACATAGTATATATTTCTTTGTTGTAACCTAGATAGTGTTATTGTTCCAGGAGAGGATTCGAGCCAATAAGGAACTGACTGAGGCAAAGAGAACTACAGAAGCAAATGAAAGAGAACGGTCTGTGTCTTGACCCACTAATTACTCTTTCTGTATAGCAGTTCTAAGTCCGTTTATCTCTTTTTCTCTTTCAACAGTTGAAATTGTGTTTCATTCTAAACATAAATACCTACACTGTTTTTTTCAGTTATTTAGTCTCGTGGAAAGCAGAGAAGGAGGAGGAGAAAAGAGCAAGGGAGAGAATTCTGCAAAAACTAGAGCAGGATAAGGTGTTTGAAATTTTTTGCCATATTTCTTTATTCTTACCACAATTGTGTAAAGATCAGTATTTTGGACTTGTATATTATGTTTGAGAGATCTCAATATCATTGCGTCATGAAAAAGTTTTTTTTACGTTGGGCCTGTCCATTTCTATGTAGAGATCTAAGCTCTGTTTATGATGTTTAATAAATTTCAATATCAATGCAGAACATTTAGGGTCAGAAAAAAAAGAAAGAAATAATGGGAATCTAGATGTACCTTATGGAAGTTGTGCTAGTTGGATTGGTAGATGTACATTATGGAAATTGTGCTACTTGGGAAATATAGGATTAAGGTTTTCAAAATGGATGGGCAAACAAGTGAACCCTGGGCAAGCAAGTTGCAAAAGAGAAGCAAGGCTAGAAAAGTGATTTTTGGAATAAATGGTGATTTATCAATGTATTAGAGCAAGTATCTTGAATTCAAACCTTGAGTGTGCTATATATCTCCCATTTAATTTAAAAGAGTTCTACATATTGAATCTCACTTACCAAGAGGGAGTCTGAGCTTACACGTGAGAGGAGTTCTAGAAAATATAAATGATAAATCTTCCATTATCCAAAAGAACAGGATTTTAGGATTTGTGATAATCTATCATGTATAATTTAATAGTGATAATGGCAATAAGGAAGTAGAGGAAAATAAGATGGCCAACGAGAAAAAGGAAAGCGCACCCATTTATGTGTGGTATGGCTTAAAACCTACATCCATGCAGAGAAAAGGAAAAAAGGTTCACAAAGATAGAAGATGAGTACAGAGATGGCTACTCAAAATCTCACACTTTGACCTTCCCCAACGATCTCTCTCTCTCTCTGACCTGAAGACCCCCTCATACAGGTGCAGGAACAAGACAAAAGTTCAATAGTTTCATGTATCAAACATACGCCCAAAGAATTTGGTTTGAAATTGCTGCCAAATTTGAGATCGTTTCGTGTCATAATCATTGTCATAACCTTTTCAGCTGGTTTAGTATGGTCTTTACTATGGATTCAATTTAATATTCCTGATTCAAAGTTTGATACTGCTCTAGGAACTTCTGCATGACTTGGAAAATTGTATGGATTTCTTCACAGGTAGAAAGAAGATTTGGAGTTAGATTGCCACCAGAAAGGCTTGCAGCTTTAAAATCGTCTCCTCTGCAGGGAAAAGAGGTATGGATATTTTCAAAGTAATATCTGTAGATCTGAGCACTGTTCTTTGTCAATGCAGGAAAGTACTTTTTTTTTTTATATTTTATTTTTATGGAACCAAAAGAAAATGTCATTTTACTATTGTTAAGTTGCAGAACTCAGTTCCTGTGAAATCTGTTACAAAGGCTGAGCAAATGAGAGAATGTTTAAGGTCTCTTAAATGTAATCACCAGGTAAATGACTTCGCTCTGTTTTTTCCAACATGTTCACAAACCAGATCTGGGTCCTTGTACTTGACTTGCACTAAGGAGAGGAATTTCACAACGAAATGTTGGCATAAATGAAAGAACATCATATATCCAGTCCGTTTATATGTTTATTTATCTAGCTCTGCAAAACGTGACTATAAGTAATGTTCACATCAATTTTCTTGTTGTCTCTAATCGCTTCGTGTCTTTGAACAAGTCCAGAAAGGACCTTAGGAGCCCTAGTGGAGTTTTAAGTATATCAGTTATCTATTTCATTGGAGATTACTCCAAATTCATCACATTAAGTGCAAGGTAGTTTCCTAAACTAGTTTTTGTCTACTTTATGCAGTAGGTTAAATAATGCTTCTTACGCAGTAGGTTATATATGAAATTGTTCAAAAATAAAGTGGAACCTTGAAGTTTCCCAAGGAAAATATCTGTTATAGGGGACTTCTTGCCAATGAAACTAGGCTTGCTCAAATTTGAGCAGAGGGATTTTGGTGTATCGTAAATCCATTGGGTTAAAGATGTCTATAAGTAATGGATTTCCTATGTACCAGAGTGTCAGATAAGTGGAACGTACTAGCTCTTATTCTTCATCAGA
>NC_081551.1:3252262-3265907 GCF_901000735.1 Corylus avellana | reverse complement strand
TATCTCCAACACTTTGAAGTCCATCTCAAATGTCATCCGGACACATCTCCAAGCTTGGAAAGCATCTTCATTTGGTCAATCCATTTGGCATCCTCCTCCTACAGGTTCTATGAAAATTAACTTTGATGTTGCTACTAATGCTTATTTTTTAGTAACTGCTGCTGTCTTAAGCAACTCTTCGGGTGATATCATCTCAGCATTTACCAAAAAATTGATTTCCACTGACGTGAACAAGGGAGAATCTATGGCAGCTCTTACAGGGATTGATCTTGCTATCTTACAAGGCTGCAACAATTTGTTGATTGAGGGTGATTCTTTGGTTTCCATCTTAGCCATTAACAATCAGAATCTCTTCACCGAATGGACCATTGCTCCAATCATCGCCGACATTCAATTGAAACTTCAACAATTTCAAGTTTGGAATGCTACAAAAGTTTATAGAAGTGCAAACTTTCGTGCGCACCACCTCGTCAAGTGGGCCGCTACCAACCTTGTGTTTGGTAGCATTCCCAATTCCTCTTCCATCTTATCTTCCATTAGAATTAATAGTGGGAAGGATCCCCCTTTGTAACCCTTCCCTTTTGTTTGTATTTGCTCAAGGAAAAAAAAAAAAAAAAATGACATGCTGCAATATTTATCACAGTTTCACCCCAGCTAGAATTCGGATTGTGGCCCTCAAACCACAACATCGTATTATTTTGTCTTAATTGATCAGTGTGATGTGCCATAAATCTCTCGAGTTACATCAATACAAGGTTTGGAAAACCTCCCATCAACACGCACAACTTGCATGATCTATGACCAGGACAATCTAAAATATATTATTCAGTTCTATCCAAAGACATTATGAAAGGTTGTGTGCTCCAAATTCAAAAATTGGTAGCTAGCCTGCTCCAAATCCAGAAGCAACCCCCACACCACACCCACCCCAATTTTCATAGGATTGAACCGCAACCCTCCCATTGTAATTAAAAAGAAAGCACCTGCTACAATAGCTGTGGAACAATAACTAACTTCACAGAATCAAAGGGCATAATAAATTAATTAGTTGAACATGTTGCACATAGATCTACAAAAATGGAAAGGCAACCCATTATTTTCATAACCATCCATAAAAACAGGACCATAACTCAAGGGACTTCATACAAAAGCAACCATATTCATTTCACATACAAGAAACAGGAAATAATTTGAATTTCCAGCAAAAGTTATTATTCAAAAGACTATTAATTTCTATCTACAAGTGTAGGGGTGAGAAGCCTACCTACCATATTCATACACGGCAAACATATCAATCAAAACTCCTTAAATGATTAATTGATAAAACTAAGTACGATCTCCCTCCTACAGAGAATCCTATGGCATGAACTAAAATGCAACAAACTCCCCACACACAGCAAGCAAGCATCTCCATGCCGAAAAATACCTTCCATTCCTCAACTGAAAAGTGTATATCACTTCCCTTCAATGGAGCATTTACATAATTTTATAACTGTGATGCATGTATTTCACATAAAGGAAGGAAAATGCTGCTTGCTTGTTATGGAATAGGTAGTACACGTTTTTATTGATAAGAATAGAAATAACAGCAGACATTGTAAGTCACATGGGGTAGAATTTACACCAAGATTTTGTGTTGATTGATTTTCAAAACTAACTGTCAGATTCTCTCCCCATCTGTAGTACTCCCTCTTGGGTCTCTTGGCAACATTCTCAGGCTTAGCGATGCATGTCCTTGCAATCTACCAACTGAATCTTCCTTTTGCCATTTTGAGCTTGTTGGTACCTCTGATGTAATTTCCATTTGGTGGCTTCAAGTTTCAATTCTATTACCTCCTCATAAATCTGATGCTTTTCCAGACAACTCTTGCCTGCAGCCTTTGCTATAGCTGAACTGTCATTAATTAGTGGACCTTGTTTGCTGCACAGCCGTCTTGTTTTGGTGTGGAGCAGACATCACACGTTTCTCTTTTCCCATGTTTTAGAAGAACAAATTTCCCAATAGAGAGTGTTTATGACCTGATGGGTGTATGCATCTTTTCCCAAAACTGCCTATTCCTCATTAAAATGTCTTTGCATAATCACAAGAGCAAAAAGTCCAACTACAAAAAAGATAACTTTCAGCAAATGAGAAAGTGATAGCACTTTGGATATTTGCATATATATATAAGAGAACTAAATCATAAATTTGGACGAAAATTTAAATTCCTATGTAATTTTCCTTAAATAGGATCTATCAATTATCAACGTCTATAACTATAAGAATTAGAAAAGGGGTTAACGCCAAATTTTGTTACCTAGAGAAAGCTCCGCATGTATTTTTTTTTTTTTTTTTTTTTTCAGAATTTAAGAGTTTATCCTATCATCCTGATTCCATGTGTACCGTAAATAGCAATCAACTGAACACAAGCATTGAAAGTTTTCAAATTCCATGTGTACCGTAAATAGTAATCAACTGAACACAAGCATTGAAATTAAGTTTTCAAAGATGTCAATGCTAGTAAAAAATTATTGATGTGATATAAATGAAATAAAATTTAAATTTTTGTTAGAGAAATATGAAGAAAGTTATTTAAAAAAAATAAAAAATAAAAAAAGGCAGAGGACTATGTAGCCAAACATACCCTTATTGTATTTGTTAAGAAAAATAAAATGAATAGTCTTAGAAACAAGTTGTAATATAAAATATTAGATTGTTCGTAAGAGATGAGAGAGAAAAACAAATCAAAGTGTTGTAAGTGCACTTGTGAGTTTTGAGTTCTACATTGAGAAAATATATATAAAATAAAAGAGTACTTAATGTACCTAAGTGGACCTTAGCCCATTAGCTTAGGATTTTTGGCTAGAGTTGTATTCAATCATGTATATTAATGTACTTTTGGTAAAAACTTCATAACCGCTCTCCCAACACAAATTATGAACAAAACATCAGAAAACAAAGAGTAAATCCTAAATATTCTTTATTGCAAAAAAAAAAATTGAAAAGGTCTTAAAAATTCCTAATAAAAAGTCAACCAAAAACAGGCAAGAGGTGGAATACCACAAAGGGAAAGTATACCTAAAAAAAAGCAGTTTCTGTAATCGGCACATATTTTGTTAAACCACCCACAAGAACCATATTCTGACTTTTATTTGGAAAATACCTTACAATCGCTTCCATTGAATGAATGATTGATCCAGACCATAAAATCAACAATGATTTCGAATAAGCATGAGTAATCAAATGAAATAAAGCAGCTCAATAAGACCCAATACCGAGAGCTAAGAAGAAATTGAGGGAAATGATAGGATTGATTAATCAGAGAGAGAGAGAGGAGGAAAGTGAGTGAGCTTTGTGGGGTGGAGGATCGAATTTATAGGCAGGAGGGTGTTAAATTTTCTTGTTCGCCAGAGAAGGCAAAAGTGTTGAAGAAGTAGAATTTTTTTGTTGAAACACGAAACCTGTGACACATGACACATCCAAGAAGGTGAATTTGTTGAAACATAAAACCTGTGAAAAAGTAGAATATTAATTGGATGAGAGTTTAACAAATGATCCTCGCACACTTAACCAAGAGGACAATTGAATTTTAAATTTAATGGTCATTTTTTATTGACATGTACAAAATTATGAACTTCAAAGTATGTATAACATTTCTGTTAAATCTCACATGGGCTCACACAAAAAATCATTCGTACCCCATTGGCCATTGGGTTCTTAAAAGTTTTGAGATTTTGGACAACGGCTAGCTAGCTTTCTCTTTCTGTCATTAGCAAACTTGGTTAGACAAAAATAAACTTAGAAAAATTGAAAAATCGTGGTTTGCATTTTTACAGAATCAATCCCTCTTATTTGAATTTTATAGGTTTTGAATGCTTTTCAGTCTTATCTTTTTGTCTCCACTTGTGAACGTAGGTCATTGTGTCGATCCACGCAAATATTGACTGATATCATATTGTAAAGACTCGTCCACATGACTTCAGAAATATCCAATACAAAAGCAATTTTCCTAGAGGTGTGCTAATAAATACAAAAGAAATATCGTAAGCACATTATTTACCACAATAAAAAAACATTTATTTCACCCTATATTTATCTTTATCGAGAATCCAACTCTGAAATTGTTATTCTTGTTGAACAACTTTCTCGTTCTTTACCAATGTTGTTTGAACGGAAAATGCTATTTGTTTTGGAGCAAGAAGTGAAATTACATAGTTTACTTGGTAAGCGTAGAGACAACATCAGACATGGTTGGCCTATCCACTGCAAACTCTTGTAATATCATGTTATCATGTTATATACTTTTTTATATATTGTGTTCACAGAAACAGAATATTGGGTGTGGATAGTTACTATCATGGACAGATGATCTGCAGAGGGGACAATTTGAGTGAGACTTAAACCCATTTGTTTATGCTGTGCAAGGAACATGGATGGCATGACTTTTCGGGCTGCATTATGTTGAAAGTTTAGTCTTCAATGAATCTCAACAACAAAATTGCGATAAGGACCCGTTATTTCTCCATCTCTCGTCTCTCTTTTTTTCAAATCTACTATTGGATCTGTAGGACCTACATATGAGTCCTATAAATCCAATAGTGAAGTTGAAAGAGAAATAGATGAGAGATGGAAAAATAACATTCCTCATTGCGCTATACCTTCTTTGGCCTTATCCATAAGCAGGCACTCCTAGGAATTGAAAAAGAAACAGATCGAGGGATAAACTATGGCGTTCAAGATGCTGATTAAGAATCTTAAACTTATTGATGGATATACTACGAAGTCTGGACCTGAGGGATCGAATTTTGCAAATAACGTTCTGCATTTTTGTACCAAGAATATAAGAAGTTGGACAATATATACTCATTCTAATAGGAATTCAAGCTGGTTAGACTTTGATAGAACATCTTGCAGACAAATTCTTTAACCAGCATATTAACTTTACTGCCAAAAAATTCTGTTCATAGGAGCAAACCTGGAAAGGTTGTTGCTGATTACTTTTAGGCAAATCTTCCCTGGAACATTTACATAATTTTATATTTCACATAAAGGAAGGAAAATGCTGTTTGCTTGTTATGGAATTAGTGCATGTTCTATCCTTTTCCGAGCGATCAAAACTTGGAAGAAAAAAAAGAAACAAGACCGAGGTATAGTCGTAGAAGCCCTGCTTCTTAAATTGTGCGAACTTGAGAGTAGCCGACTAGCCGTGGAGAGTCACGCGTGTTTGATGATACCGCTACGCCGCCTTTCTTTTGGGCCCAATAATCAAAGAGCTTGTTGTTCAGTTTTTTTGGGCCCATGAGTTCCTTGTTCGAGCCTTGTGAGTTGTGGCTTTGAAATTGCCGAGATATATTTATGGGTAAAAAATATATTTTGAAAAAAAAATGAATGGAAGCCACTTAAGACATAAAATAGCCTAGCTTTAGCTTTAGATAAATTAGATAATCCTCTCTCAAAAACTGAGATTCTTATTGTAATTAACTCATCTTTCAAAATACTCATGGAACTTATTTAACAATTAATGAAACTCTAAGACTTGTATTAATTGTTGCATATCATAACGTTCTTCAAGTGTGACTAAGTAGAAAGATCCTCATTTAAGAGACACATCGTGTACAAACTTTTGCTTCTATAAATAGGTATTTTGGTTTTGTTTAACACATTTCCTTTGTAATTTGTTCTTTCCACGGTGACAAATTTTTATTTTTAAATTGAGCACAATTATAGCTTATCCCCCATGATGAAATGGTGGATTCTGCTGAAAATATAGCAAAAATGTTTGGTGAGCAATGCTAGGGTTTTCAAGACTTTTTTTTTTTTTGAATTTTTGAATTTTTGTTCCAAACTGATGTGTCATCATCCAATGTAATCTATTGTTTTAGTAAAAAAAAAAAAAAAAAAGGCATAAGGTAATGGGATGGTCACACATCAATTTGGAACCAAAATTTTAAGAAAAGTCTTGAGAAACCTAACATTTCTCATGTTTCCTCAATAAAATCTTCCAAGGAAAATGTCTGACTATGTTCGTGGATTTAGGCTACAATTTTTTTTCCTTTCTTTTTCTTTTTCTAACTGGCATAGTGTTTGCATCTTTCCATTGTAGATTGTAGTCATTGAGGAGAATACTTCCAACATAATATTCTATCATGAAAATTAGGGTAGCCAATCTCGCAGTTTCTCACAATTTGCACCATCATCAATATTATCTATCATCCCTGCCTCCTCCATTGGGAAGCTCAAAATATCAACCTAAGAATAAATTTTTATATCCATTATGCAGCAAATTGGACTGCGACCAAACTTTTTCAGGCTCCATTCCCATTTCTCTTTTTCCCTTTTCCTCTTTTCCTATATGCAGTGGAAAGGCCCTCCTCCTCCCATTTTCCCCCAGCTTTTTCCCCCCTTTTTCTATTTGTACTTAAAAAAATAATTTTTTTTTTTCAGAAAAAATAAAAAGGAAAGGAAAAAGAAAAAAGTTGAATAGAAAACGTTTGTCGTTGAATTTGCTACATTCACAACCAGAACTAGGCAAAACACAGTTGCTGAAATAGGCTTTTCCGTAGATGAGTTTCACAGATCGATGGGTGATCAAGAAACAGTTTTTGGTTGCAGCACATAAATCAGAATTAGGCAAATCACAATAACAATCTATGGTCTGCACTTGCAAATCCAAACTTTGAACAAATTTTGTGTTACTTAAAATGATCTCATTAATTCGTTCTTTGCTCATAGTTTTGAACAGTACACAAGATATATACAAAATCTAGTAATTGAATCTTGATCAATACTAAAACTAATTGCACAGTTGCTTCTCACCTTCTGTACTGCCTCTTGGGTCTATTGTCAAGATTCTCAGGGATGTCCTTCAAATCTAACAATTGAACCTTCCTTTTAGAATTACGAGCTTCTAGGTACCTCTGATTTAGCTTCCTTTTGGTGGTTTCAAGCTTCAACTCTATTAATTCTTGGTCCAAATGAAGCTTATCTGAGGAACCACCATTAGTGGACCCTGTTTGTTTCGGGGCCGTGTTGTTTTGGTGTGGTGCAGAAATCGTATTGCAAGACAGTTTTTCCTTGTTGTGTGCTGTTTGAGGCAATTTGATCCTCAAAACAAGTGATGGTTTGTTTTCAACACCATTCATGGCGCTTGAAGACGTTAGGAATAGCTTCCCATCCGCTTTCTCCTTGATGACTTTGCAAGGCTTTTTTGCTTTGTTGTGGGTTGAAGACAATTTCATCATGAGAACAGGCATTGGATTCTCTTCACCACCATTCATGCAACTTGAAGACATTGAGTCGTTCTTGCAACTACCCTGGATGTCCATATTCTTGGCAAATTCATCAACAGGATTGGTGGCAAAAAAAATCATGGCTAAAAACTACTTCTTGTGTTTCTACGATCCGTTGCGTGAGGTAAAATATATAAATATAATTTACAATTTATTTTGTCATGTATAAAGTTAATTTATTTAATTGTGTCGAGATTTCATATTTTGAAATCACTAAATAATTTATTCATTGTTGATAGTCTTGAATATGTCATTCTCAATGTACATAACAAGACAATCATTCATTAATTGACGTTCCATTCAGTTATGTAAACAATATTTAATAATATTCATAATTGAAAATGCTCTTCCAATAGTAGCTGTCGCAACTAGTAACTTTAATTATATATTCTATACAATTAAAATATGTAACCAAAAAAAAAAACTAATTTGCAATTTCTTGATTTAGAGGTTTGTAGAATCATATAATCACAATTCGCCCCATGGTTGAAAAAATTAAATATATACTTTTTAAGTTTTATCAAGTAAAAATCCACTAAAAAAAATCAAATAATTTTGGAAAAGGCATTAAATCCGTTCACTTAAAAAAAGTGATAATTAAAATACCTGGCCCAGAATCAATGAATGGCCAGTCAAGACTCAATAGTACTGCCCAGAGGAATTGTTTTATTTTTAATTTTTCACTGATTTGAGTCATGAGTAAGAAAAAAATAAAAAAATAAAAAATCTGCCCACATATGCGTTTTTTGTTTTCTCTTTCTAATTGTCCACTACCGCTACTGTGTTAAAAACATAACAACACAAAACGCAGCGTTTGTATTCTATGGGAGCCGCATGTTAAGTGTCAACTAACAACAAACGGGGCGTTTTGGATCATCTTCACATTTCGTCTAACCTAAAAACTAGAAAGGTTGAAAACTGTAAATAGCTCTCAGCGCTGCTTGAGTGTTTGTGGTGGTTTGCCCAGATGTCTTATGAGTGAGTGGCTGAAGGTAATGTCTATTGCCCTTTATAAACGTAAAGCAAGAATATTTTTTAAAAAGTGACATAAATGGGTTACGGCAGACACCCAGATCTTTTTTTTTCTTTCTTTCTTTCTTATCTCATTGTTTCTGAGTAACCAAACAGCCAGAAATTAAAAGCTAGAGAGACAGACCAACAATATTCGCAACCCACGCTCTGTTTGGATGATCGGAAACATTAAAAATAAATAAATAAATAAAGATACCCCACAACCGACTTATTTTCCCGTTATTTCCAAGTAACCAAACAGAGAGGAAAATCGAAATAGGAAACGGAATTGCTCTTAAGATCGAAAAGCGAAAGAGGAAACGGAATTGTTCTTACGATCGATCAAAACTTGAACTTGGAGGGTTCTTTTCTCTCCTATTCCGAGCGCTATAGCCGAGCGATCAAAACTTCGAGAAATGAGGTATAGAACGTAGAAGCCCTGCTTATAAATAGCCGACTAGCCATGGAGAGTCACACAGGTTTAATATCTCTTCGCCGCCTTTCTTTTGGGCCCAATAATCAAAGAGCTCAGTTTTTTTAGGCCCATGAGTTCTTTGTTGGAGCCTTGTGGCTTTGAAATTACCGAAATATATTTATTTTGAAAAAATTAATGGAAGTCACTTAAGACATAAAATTGCCTAGCTTAAGATAAATTAGATAATCCTCTCTCAAAAACTGAGATTCTTAATGTAATTAACTCATCTTTCGGAACTTATTTAACAATTAATCAAACTCTAAGACTTGTATTAATTGTTGCATAATATAATTTTCTTTAAGTGTGATTAAGTAACCAGATCCTCATTTAAGAGACATATCCTATGCAAACTTTTTCTTCTATAAATAGGCATTTTAGTTTTATTTAACACATTTCCTTTGTAATTTGTTCTTTCTATGTTGACAATTTATATATATATATAGTGCACAATTACAACTTATCCCCAAGGATCAAATGGATGATTATGCTTAAAATATAGCAAAAATGTTTCCTAGGTTAAATCTTCCAAGTAAAATATACGACTGCGTTCATGGCTTGAGATTGTGTTTGAGAAATAAAACTTTTCAAGCCAAAATATATTAAAAAAAAAAAAAATTCATTTATAAGCTTTTTCTAAAAGTACGTAAAAAGCTTTATTTTTAAGTTTTTTCTTCAAAAATGTTTTTTTGTCCATTTTTAGAGTAAAAATGTCAAAAGAGTACATTTGAAAATTTTTTAACTTTCCTAACGCAATTCCCTATTGCAATGCCAAACACGCTAGAGTAAAAAAGTCTAAGAAGTATTTTTGAAGTTTTTTACCACACTTTTTTGCTGTTTGTACTTTATATATATATATAGGAAAGAAAAAAAAATGGTTGAATAGAAAACATTTGTTGTTGAATTTGCTACATTCACAACCAGAATTAGGCAAATCACAAATTTAAACCTCAAAAAAGTTAGCAATCTTGGTTCTCTATTTTCTGAGAATTCCTTCACAATTTTTGGTTGCAGCACATAAATCGGTTTGCAAGGCAAAACTAACAATCTATAGAGGTCTGCTCTTGCAAATCCAAACTTTGAACAAATTTTGAGATGCTTTGTGTTACTACAATAGATTCCTTCAGGTCTTACAACCCAATCGAACCTACTCAGGAAAAAAGCATCTATATAGAACAAATTTCAATCATGTGATCATGCTCTAACTATATATTGTGATAAGGTTTGAAAATATTCCAAAAACAAAATCTGAAAATTATTTGCCAATGCATGCTCTATTTAAAAATTTCCTGCCCTTTATTTCAATAACAATCAAGAATATGATGAATTCAGAATCTAACCTTCTATAGGTGGCACTGTGGCAGAGAATCTGAAAGTCTTTAATTGGGTTTATGCATTGTTAATTCTATTCAAAAGGAAGAAGCTGAGTTTGCGTACTATATGCGGAATGCTATTTGATTGGGCTTTATAAGTTATTCCACATAGCTTCAATTGTAACTTTGGCTGATCTTTTTAGTTTCGGAGCAATGGCGCAGATGTGACTACTGCTTCCTTGGCTGTAACAATGTGATTATCAAAGATTTCAAATCTATGAAACACATACCAACTTTACACTCGAGATGTAGTTGCTAAATTTAATTATATTAGCCATGATTGAGGATATGGTTCATATGAATGAGTGTTCTGTTCCTTTCTTCTGCTAGGGAGTAGGGACCAGGGGGAGGGAGAGGGGAAAGGGGTGGGGAGAGGAAAAGTATGCATACTAAAAACCACATTAGTTGATAAAGATTGAAATTCAAAATAAGAATGTCATTGAATAAAAATATCAACAAAATGATAGACCGGCAAGATGAGAAATCATACCAATGGCATCTCATCAATGTTTGAGTCATTTTCATGATCAACGAACCAATTTATAGTTTCCTCTAAGCTAGAATTGCCTGTTTAACCGGAACGTTCACATTCAAATTTAGGAAAGTAGCACAGGAACTGCAAATAATCGAAGTCTAAAAGACAAGTAAAGCTATCATGCCAAACTAGAGGGCTTGACCACCTTGAAAGCTAAAATTGTTTTCCGGCTCATCTCTCAGAGGAGCACGCATCATGATCAGATCATGATCTTCCACCTTTGGCACTAAGTTTGCTCTTCATTTATCAATAATGTGACCTTCGATGTGCTAGGTGACTTCACTAGCAACATCACTAGCTAGGAGTGCACACCAATGGGAACAGAAAACAATTCACTGTTGCTATGCCCTCTCGGTGCATGCTACACCACGTGCTGCAGCATATCATGGTCTCACACCTAGCTAGAATTTGCATTGTGGCCCGTTTACCACATCATGGAAACCCATTAGTTTTTCTTAATTTATCAGCATGACATGGCATGTTTCTCTTTGAATCACATTGGTGCAAGGTTTGGAAATCTCCCATCAACATCAGAGATACATACACACCCATCAATGGACACCAGGAAACAATTTACTGTTGCTATTCCCTCATGGTGCATGCTAAATGACATACTGCAATATTTATCACAGTTTCACCCCCAGCTAGAATTCGGATTGTGGCCCCTCAAACCACAACATCTTATTATTTTGTCTTAATTGATCAGTGTGATGTGCCATAAATCTCTTGAGTTACATCAATACAAGGTTTGGAAAACCTCCCATCAACACACACACACAACTTGCATGATCTATGACCAAGACAATCTAAAACATATTATTCAGTTCTATCCAAAGACATTATGAAAGGATGTGTGCTCCAAATTCAAAATTTGGTAGCTAGCCTGCTCCAAATCCAGAAGCAACCCCCACACCACACCCACCCCAATTTTCATAGGATTGAACCGCAACCCTCCCCTTGTAATTAAAAAGAAAGCACCTGCTACAATAGCTGTGGAACAATAACTAACTTCACAGAATCAAAGGGCATAACAAGTCAATTCCCCACCTTCACATCTTTTATGACATAATAAATTAATTAGTTGAACATGTTGCACATAGATCTACAAAAATGGAAAGGCAACCCATTATTTTTAGAAACCATCCATAAAAACAGACCATAACTCAAGGGACTTCATACAAAAGCAACCATATTCACTTCACACATACAAGAAACAGGAGATAATTTGAATTTCCAGCAAAAGTTATTATTCAAAAGACTATTAATTTCTATCTACAAGTGCAACGGGTGAGAAGCCTACCTACCATATTCATACACGGCAAACATATCAATCAAAACTCCTTAAATGATTAGTTGATAAAGCGATCTCCCTCCTACAGATAATCCTATGGCATGAACTAAAATGCAACAAACTCCCCACACACAGCAAGCAAGCATCTCCATGCCAAAAAATGCCTTCCATTCCTCAACTGAAAAGTATATATCACTTCCCTTCAGTGGAGCATTAAATAATTTTATAACTGCGATGCATGTATTTCACATAAAGGAAGGAAAATGCTGCTTGCTTGTTATGGAATAGGTAGTACACGTTTTTATTAATTGATAAGCATAGAAATAACAGCAGGCATTGTAAGTCACATGGGGTAGAATTTACACCAAAATTTTGTGTTGATTGATTTTCAAAACTAATTGCATGGCTGTCAGATTCTCTCACCATCTGTAGTACTCCCTCTTGGGTCTCTTGGCAACATTCTCAGGCTTAGAGATGCATGTCCTTGCAATCTACCAACTGAATCTTCCTTTTGCCATTTTGAGCTTGTTGGTACCTCTGATGTAATTTCCTTTCGGTGGCTTCAAGTTTCAATTCTATTACCTCCTCATCTATCTGATGCTTTTCCAGACAACTCTTGCCTGCAGCCTTTGCTGCAGCTGAACTTCCATTAATTAGTGGACCTTGTTTTCTGCACAGCTGTCTTGTTTTGGTGTGGAGCAGACATCACACGTTTCTCTTTCCCCATGTTTTAGAAGAACAAATTTCCCAATAAAGAGTGTTTATGACCTGATGGGCGTATGCATCTTTTCCCAAAACTGCCTATTCCTCATTAAAATGTCTTTGCATAATCACAAGAGCAAAAAGTCCAACTACAAACAAGATAACTTTCAGCAAATGAGAAAGTGATAGCACTTTGGATATTTGCATATATAAGAGAACTAAATCATAAATTTGGACGAAAATTTAAATTCCTATGTAATTTTCCTTAAATAGGATCTATCAATTATCAACTATAACTATAAGAATTAGAAAAGGGGTTAACGCCAAATTTTGTTACCTAGAGAAAGCTCCGCATGTATTTTTTTTTTTTTTCCGAAGTTAAGAGTTTATCCTATCATCCTGATTCCATGTGTACCGTAAATAGCAATCAACTGAACAAAAGCATTGAAAGTTTTCAAATTTCATGTGTACCGTAAATAGTAATCAACTGAACACAAGCATTGAAATTAAGTTTTCAAAGATGTCAATGCTAGTAAAAAATGATTGATGTGATATAAATGAAATAAAATTTAAATTTTTGTTAGAGAAATATGAAGAAAGTTATTTAAAAAAAACAAAAAAAAGACGAGGACTATGTAGCCAAACATACCCTTATTGTATTTGTTAAGAAAAATAAAATGAATAGACTTAAAAACAAGTTGTAATATAAAATATTAGATTGTTCATGAGAGATGAGAGAAAAAAACAAATCAAAGTGTTGTAAGTGCATTTGTGAATTTTGAGTTCTACGTTGAGAAAATATAAAAGAAAAGAATACTTACTTAATGTACCTAAGTGGACCTTAGCCCATTAGCTTAGGCTTTTTGGTTAGAGTTATGTTCAATCATATATATTAATGTACTCTTGCTAAAAACTTCATAACCGCTCTCCCAACACAAATCATGAACAAAACATCAGAAAACAAAGAGTAACTCCTAAATATTCTTTATTGC